>NC_050574.1:287588934-287646434 GCF_011100635.1 Trichosurus vulpecula | reverse complement strand
TTTCTAAGGAAAGCAGCTTTAAGGGGTTAACAATCTTACTTTAATTAAACATACATATATCACTCATTTAGTTCAGGGGAAAAAGTCAGCACCCTGAACTTCAGAGAAAACATAAACAGAAATTACAAGCAGAAATTATATAAACAGAGCAAATAACACACAGAAATCAACAGATGGCCCTTTAGCTGTCTGACCAAGATATTACATACATAGTTACCAGAAAGAGAGGCACCAACATCTGAGTTTTCAAAGCTGGGGTGGGGGTCCTACAGCTACCCAGAATCTCATCTGGCCAAATCACCAACACTCTTCTAATGAGTGTGCCCCCAAAAGCAATACAACCTCAGAGCTCATATACCCTCTTCAGGGCCCTTAGGGCTCGGTGCCTACTTAGCAAAAGTGGTGTGGGAAAGATCTTTAAGGTAGCACCACATCATATACATTGTTTCCAATCAATGACTCTTGATTCAAACAAAGGCAAGACTAATTAAAGGCACTTGATTGCCTTAATGCTGAGAAGCACTCCAAAACAAAAGACAACAAAGGGTCCACTTTCTTTGCCATTACATTTGAAAGGCAATACTCATCAAAGGTACTTGACACTGCCTTAGTGCTGAGAAGCACTCCTAAAGAAAAAACAAAGGCAAAAAGTCCCACCCTGCTTGGCATTACATGTACATCATAGGAAACAATAGTAGCCAACATTTATGGAATGCTTTAAATTTTGCAAAAACTTTGCAAATGCTTTCTTATTTTATCCTCACAACAATTCTGGGAAGTAGATATTATTATTATATCCATTTTGCAGATAAGGAAACTGAGGCATGGAGAAGCCAAAAACCTGATGCAGGGTCACACAGTTAAGGGTCTGAGGTTACATTCAAACTCAGGACTTCTTGACTCCAAGTCCAATGCTCTATCAGCTAGTAGCCTGGTGATGCTTACAAAGTGGTTGAAGAAGTCAAAGGACACCAAAAGCAACAATGCCAAAGAGGTTGATCAAACAATTTTGGAGCAGACAACAGCCATTGATTTACTAATTAACTGGGCAGGAAGTCACCCATGGTATATTTCTTAGGAGATCGTGTAGCTGTTTATGTCTCATTCCTCTAAAAGAAAGGTGGGAAAGCAGACTGTCATAGATGACTTTTTTTTCAATGAAGCAAATCTCAAGATCATTAACTATCCAGCTCTGTGTCCCACACCAAATTTACCATCATGAGCCCATCACCATAACTAAGGCTTATACTGGGAGACCCTCCCTGAGTTATCAACAAAAGGTTCAATAGTGTCCCCAAAACACTGTTTAAAATACCATAAAAAGCTTAGCAAATGTAAAACTTTAGTAAAATATAAATATTTTAAAGAATAATTAAAGAACAAGCAATCCCATGGCCCAAAGAATTAGCCCTCAACTGTTTGGGAAAACTCAATGATACAGAATTCCCAGAAGGTTCCAGATAACCGAGGTCTTGCTATTGAAGACAATTTGGAAATCATAAATTTTCAAAATAAAAAAAAGAGAGAGAGAACGGAGAAGTGAAATCAGAAAGTCCTATGAGGTTTGTCAAGAAATCTTAGGCAGTCTTTTCTTTTTTCTGAAATCTCAGCTGCCCTTCCTGGCAGGCACAAGGACTCTTGTGTGTGACTCTCCTTTCATAATAGTCTCTTTTCCGTAATAGGCTCTCTTTCCTGTATTTTGCCACAGATCTAATGAAGTTTGATTATTTTGGCTTATTTTGGCAAATGAAAAGTAATTAAATGCTTAGCTAAAGAAGAGATAAAGAAAATAGGCATTATTGTTTGCAATCACAAAAAATCCAGGATTTTCTGAAAACAGAACACATTCAGCCTCAAGCAAATCCACTTTAACCAATTTTTATTTGTTTGTCTTCAGCTTTTATTAGCTGTTATAAGAATCATCGTGGAAAAAAAAAACAATTCTCTCTGGCATCTTGGTGGGTGAAGGTTTGTAAACTTTTCATCCAGCAAATCCTTCACCATTTGGATAGGTCCCATTACAGTTACAAAGGATTGAGGCTCACAGTGCAAGAAGGAAGATACACTGTCATTCACCTTAGAAATCATCATTTCCCAAGATGAAACTCAGGAACAAATGAATCAAGTTCAAAGCTGAGTAAAGTCAAGGTCATAGCAGATGGAACTAAAGAGGTCAGTTCTGAGCTTATTTCTCTGCAGGCATGCTTTTGAGAACAAGCTTTGTGCACCTCCTGTATACATAGAATTGCACAAGATATTTATTTGTGTATCTCAGAATGCTTTGCAAATATCATCCTGATTCCTGTCCACTGTGATGCCAGCAACTTGATTAGGACAAATCCCTGCCCTCAGATGGCTCTATGCTAGGCAGAGCCCTACACATTTGACAGGTACTCAAAATAAGTTAGTATTCTCTCTGGGCATAGTGGGCAAGTCATCTGGATGAATAGAGAGATATTTGGGATTTCAGTACCTGTCTTTCAGGGGCATGACTGGATCAATATTACTTAAGGGTCTTTTGGAAAAGAGTCTGGATGGCTACTTTAAGAAAAACTGCCTATGTTCCTTTACTGGGATGACTACTGCACAGGACCCTGCAGTGTAGAGGGGAGTGGGAGCAGAAGCACTTGTGGAGCGACTTGGAAGAAGCAGGGTTAGGTAACGGCAAAAACACAGAAGGGGACTCAGGAGTGCTTTCTTCTAATTCTAGCCCAAATGTTAATTAGATTCAGTGACCTAATCACTGTGAGCCTCACTTTCTCCATCTTTGACATGGAAAATGGAAGCCTATCTTTGTTCTAGTTCATAGAGTCATTGTAAATATCAAATGAGATAGTGCATATTTATTTCTGGGACACTATGCCTAATTTTTATGTTGAATTTGCTTAAGACAAGGCAAATACATGATGTTTTATAGTTGATTTATTTTTAAAAAGACCATAATCCCAATACATTTTTACAAACATTGAAAGTAGAAAGTCTTATATAAATGTAAAGTAATAGTCCATCTTACCTCACTAATAATTTGCTCTGATATACTCTTTGCACTAGTACTCTTCTTAGAAATGTAAATATCTGAGTAGAAAACAAAAAAGAAACATAAAATATTCTGAGGGGAAAATATGTTGATGTTTCCCTCAAAGAATCTTTTTTCCTTAAAAAGTCTTTAACTGCATTGTTATTGAACCTATGGTTTCATTGGTGTAGGGAGTTTTGAATGATGGGCTTTCTCAGAATCAGAATAACTGATTCATAAAAATTGGAATATGATTTTCATTTAGGATGATGAATAAAATGTTTAGCCTTTGTTATTTTTGTTGGTTTCTTTTTTTATTTTTTTATTTTCTTTCCCTCCCATAAGGAAAAAAGGCAGGGACACAAAAAAAACTGAAACCTCAGTTATAAATAAGCATAGTCAAGGTGGTGGCATTGTGAACTGGTCCAACCATTTTGGAAAGCAACTTGGAGCTATGCCCCCAAAATCATCAAACTGCATACACTTTCCCCAGAAATAAAGGCTCTGTAGAAAAAGTTTCATCCTAAACATTATCAATAGACCAACCTAGCACAAGTTGAAAAGACTCATCACCTTGAAGACTGGCTACCATGCACAGCACAATGGAAGCTACAAAAATTCATAAAGACCATTGGCACAGGAAAGTCCCATTCTGCATTGTTGGGAAAGTAAAAATCACAATAAAATAATGGATCATTAAAGAAATGAAGGCCAGGAAAGTCAGTTTCAATCTGGGTCAACTTTCAGTTTCCAGAAGACCAGGAAAATAAACAAAATGAAAAATGAGAAGGGGCAGAGCCTGCCCTAGAGATAGGTCAGAAAAAAAGTCTGATTAGATTAAGGTCAATATTGTAAAATTTGTATTTTAATGGGTTTTTATCTTGCTTTTCTTCTTTTTACCTCCACCACTCAGTTCCTTTTCCAAAACTGAATATGTTCTAGAATATTTTTAAAATATATTTTATGTATCTAATTAAATATTTTCCAATTACATTCAAAAAAATTTAAGATCCATTTTAAAAAACTTTGTTCCCAATTCTTTTGCTCCCTCCTGCATCTCCTCCACCCTTTGAGAGTCAAGCAATGTGACATTTAATGTACATGAAGTCATGTAAAACATATTTCCATATTAGAGATATTGCAAAAAGAAAATACACACAAATGAAAAATAAAGAAAATTTAAACAATATTTAAACAAGTTTATCAGTTTTTTTCTCTGGGGGTGAATAAGATTTTTCATCAAAAATCCTTTAGAATTGTCTTGGATTATAATGTTGATCAGAGTAGCTAAGTCTTTCAGTTAATCATTCCTAAAATATTATTGTTACAGTGTACAATGTTCTCCTGGTTCTGCTCACTTCCCCTCGCTTCAGTTCATATATGACTACCTGGGTTTTTCTGAGGGTATCCTGCTTGTCATTTCTTATAGTACAACAGTATTCCATCACAATCATACATTATGACTTGTTCAACCATTCCACAATTGATGGACATCCCTTCAATTTCCAGCTCTTTGCCACCACTGGTCCTCACTTCGCTCATCTGTCAAGTGAGGGGTTATACTAGATGACAGCTACTTATTTTCTACCTTAGCTCTACGGCCCTACAATTTATTTGCTAATGATAAGTATGATGGAAAGAAGGCTATAATTGGACTCAAAAGTCCTGGGTTCAAATCCCATTTATCTTTTGTGTGACTTTAAATAAGCCATTTAAATGTCTGGACTTAGTTTCCTTCTGTAAAATGAGGTGATTAAACTGAATGAACTCTAACCTCTCCAGAAAATTTAACAATCATTAAGCACTTTGTGTCAGGTTCTCAGAATGTAAAGATAAAAGAAAACATAGTTCTCACACTTATAGTGTGATTTACATATATTAAACTTCAGAAAAACAATAGGCAGGTATTTTAAATATCATCACCCATTTTACAGCTGAGAAAACTGAGGTTCGGAGAGGTCGTGATTTCCCTATGGTCACACAGGTGATAAGTGGCTCTGTTGAAATTTGAGGACCTCTGACTCTAATCACAGCCTTATTTCCATCATGCCTATACAAATTATAAGACCATAGATTCAGAAGTGGAAGGGACTTAAATGGTTGTCTAGTCTTTACCCCTCCTTTGACAGATGAGAAAACTAAGAACTAGAGAAGTTAAGTGACTTTCTCAAGGTCATAAGGAAAGTCTCAAGCAGATCAAGAAATACTCTCTTTTGGAAAAGGAAATACGAAGAAAACAAAGGTAAAAAAGAAAGTTCACTAAGTAAATATCAAAGGTAGGATTTAAATCTAAATTATCCTGACCCCACCTCCGCATTTGATTAAGCTTTGTTTTATTATTTTATTGATAGTTCTTTGATTTTTTTTCTGTTTCTCATAAACATGCAAAAAAGTAGATCCCACCCTAGATTATTCCAAGTTTAGCTACCTGTGTTTTCTTTTGTAATAAAATCCAAGCACATTTAAAGGCAAATTCAACTAGTAAATTTGTGATTACTGTCTGAGTATACTTTCAACTTTAATATGCCAAATTTGATCATCTAATTAATAACATGAGTTTAGGATTATAAACAAGGCTAAAAACTTAGTAATAGAAGAAACATGGATATGTACTTTTTCTTAATTTCCATTTCTCCTCTCCAGTAGGAATAAAAGGATTTTACCATGGCTTCAAAATTTCCAAAAATTATATCTCTTTAGGTCTCTTTGATGTTTCACATTGGTTAGCACTAGCCCTCTTAAAATCCAGAATGGCATACATATATTTCCAAGATATTCTCCACATGCTCTGGTGCCCAGTGAATAAGTATCAATTTGAGTTCTGACAGACAGCAAAGTGAATTAGCGATGCTTGACCAAGGTAGGTTATCTTCATTCCACAAATAGTTCACATAAATTAACAGTTCATAGCTGGCTTCCAGCACTACATTCATTAAAGTCTTGTGCCTTAGACAAAGTGATCTTCTTCAGGCTAATTACCAGGAGAGTTTGTAATCAAGGAATACCCTTGGCATGGAGAGATTTCAGAGAGAGAGCCCTTTTTGATCTTCTGCTGAAAAAGAATCTGGGAAGAAGGGTACATCTAGAGTGAAAGGGGTAAAAGGCATGAAAAAAAGTTGAAGAGATTAAAAAAGGTTAGACCAGGTTCATCCTCAGAAAATAATATAACACATACCTTTATTCAAAATATTCAGCTAAATGGATTTGGGGTTGCATGGGGTTACCAAACATCTGGATAGCTATAAAAATCTAGATTCTTGATCTTATGAAGACTGAAACATCTGAAATATTATCTAAGTCAGACTTATTAAGCTTTAAAAAGGCTATGATCTGCTAAACTCTGGTCTTTCCTTTTTAATGTTTTAGAGGCAATGGGTTATTGTAGGGGGTGTTATATCATAGTTATATTAATAGCTGGCATTTATATAGCATTTCAAGTATGCAAAGGAAGTTACACTTGTTATTTGATCCCCCACATACGCCTGTGAGGTAGGTGCTATTATTATCCACATTTTGGAGATGAGGAAATATAGGCTGAGAGAACCTTAGGTGACTGTCTCAAGGTCATGCAATTAAAAAATATCTGAGACAGTACCAGAATCCAATTCTTCCTGACTCCGAGTCCAGCATTCTATGCACTAGATGCACATAGCATATTCTTTGTGAATTATTACTTTAACCATCAGTAAGATAGTAAAAAATAACATTGTGTCCACTATGCTCAAAGCCCAACACTAGGTATTTCATGGGAAAAGAGATGCGGCTATTTTCTTTACTTATAGTAAGAGTTAGGACAGAAAGAGACATCTAGAGCTCACATAGAAATGGATTCTCCCTGGTTGTGTGGATATTTACTTTAGAACTCATTGTTTTTAAAAGAATTGTAGTTATGAAAATAAGAAACAGGAAAATAGGAAATAATCTTGGGTCTTGACATTGATTCTGTCGGGAAGAAACAGATCTCACTGTCTGCACTATAAAACCTTCTTTTTCAATAAAAGCTATACAATAAGCCATACATTAAATTACAGAAAAACTTCCAAATGAATTGCAGCCAAATAACTCACCTGAAAGAGCAGACTAGGAATAATAAAACCAAATGTGTTACTAAGACATCCACAGTCTGTCTGAGTAAAATTCAAAATGATATATCTTTGCCATTTCTATCTGGCTCAGCATTCCCATAAATTTGAGTATTCCTCATGGAAAGGTGGATACATTTGCAGTGATGAGCCAAAGCTTGGATGGGATTCCTGGGCCATGCAAAATTCCTAGCCAAATTGAGTCCTTCTCATAAGCAGACTAAATAATCATTCACATTGTATATCAGAGTCTCTGAATCCTTCTTCTCCAGACAAACAATTCAGCTCACAAGATCCCAGTTTTAGAGACTGAAAGGTCCTTAGAGGTCTTTGAGTCCAACCCTCTCATTTTACAATTGAGATTACCACAGTCTAGAGAGATTAAGTAATTGTCTAGGGTCATAAAGCTATTAAGTTTCAGAAGTGGGATTCAAACTCAAGTCTTTCTGACTCTGAATCCGGTTCTCTATCCATTATACTACATTGTCTGAAATTCTTACCAATGGATGCTCAATTAATGAAACGTCCCTATTTAAATACTTCAATAAAACTATGATTTCATCAATGTAAATATTCCCTCTCTTGATGCAGGTTACAACCAACCCATGACTCCTCATCCTGTGTAGTTCTTGTTTATGACCATCTGTAATTCTTCATAGAGGACCCACTCACAAAAGTCTTACTTCATTGCTCATCAACAAGCATCTGCTTTCTGAGTATGGAAAGGCATGTCACAAAATGGGCTGGTCAGTAGGTAATTGATTCTTTGGCCAATGAAGAAAAATATAAAATAATCCTCAGTCTTTTGTGGCTTCCTTCTACTTCTGAAGTGATATTGACATAATGGTGGAAAGGTAGTCAGGGTGTGTTGATTTTCACAAGAAAAAGAAAGGAAGAGATCGAAGAAGTGCCTCAAATATTATAATTTTCCTGGACAATAGAATATATGAAAAGAAGTAATGATAAGATTGGAAAAAGTAGATTTGATACCCTGTTGAACACCTTGGGAGCTAGGCAAAATAGTTTGTATAATATTTGGTAAGTATTGGGAATTATTAAAGATTTTAAATATTGGATTGATATGGTGAAACTTAGTATGTTAGTATGTATGTAGTCAGTATGTAGTTAGTTAGCATGCCTCCTAAGAAATTATGGGATTTTAGAATTGGGAGGAGATGTATTGGCCACCTAATCTGACCTATGCCTAAAAAAATATCCCTTCTCCAAGGCATGTCCACAAATGATTATCCAATTTCTGCTTGGAAACATTCATTGAAGGGTAATTTCACTACCTCCTATTTCACTTTTGGATAACTTTGTTAGGATTTTTTCTGTCAGTAAACTAAATCTGCCTCTTTGAAATTTCCCTCTATTGTTTCTGGGTTTTCTCCATGAGGGAATGTAGAAAAAGAGAGGAAAGTAGGCAATTTCTGGGGTAACAAAGTAATCTGAGGAAGGGTAAGGGACATCCAGAAATATATATGGAAAAATGGGAAAAGTTTGGGTCTAAAATGAAGAAGACATGGGTTTACACTTATTAGTCAGGAGACCATAGACAAGTAACTTAACCTCTTTGAGCATCAGTTTCCTCATTTGGAAAACTAGGGTGATAATACCCATAGTCCCTATCTTCCAGGGTTGTCATAAGGCTCAAATAGGATGATATATGTAAAGCACTTTGTAAACTCTAAAATACTAGATGTCAGTGGATGTTATCCTACATTCATTCTTCGCAAGTCTTTGTTCATCTCTTTCCTATTACCAGCACCACTATCAATCATCACCACTAAACATTAGTAGAGTGAGCTCCATGACAAATGGGTACTTTGCTTTAAAAGTATGTACCTGGATAGAAGCTCAGTTAAATGAATAGCTGAATATCATCTCCATACAGATAGTCTTTCAAAACTAACACCTTACTGTCTCCAAATCCACCAACAATTGCCCTCATATTCTCCTTTTTCTCCTCCCCCTCCTAGTGACTATATGAAAAGATCACATTCAACCATATTGTACAATTGTGATCTCTCTGATTAGGGTACTCCTTACAGTGGACCAGCTCACACTTCATACACTTCTTTTCCTGGTTGACCATTATCCATGTTCTGACGTAAAACGCAACTCAATTTGCTGAGGCCCTTCCTCTGAGTCCCTCTCTTGGGATGGCCACCAATTTAGCACTGGTGTTATCAGTTAATTATTCCTTTTTTCTGCTACAAGTCCACTTCCTTTTGAACATACAACCATTCAGTGATAGAATTTATACTGCTTCTTTCTTCAGTGTGGTAGAAAGTCAAAGGTTAACACATCTAAGCCTGAGAAGGGTAGGTTGGGACTGAGCTATATTGGATATGATCCTAGCATCAGGGTTGAAGTAGAAACAAAGTGAAATGAAAGCAGGTAAAAATCAAACTGCAGAAAAAAAGTCAGAAACTAGACAGAAGAGTCATCTGGAGTCAATACCTATTCAGTCTTGACTAGGTCAAAATGCTGAAACAGTCAAAGATAGGATAACAGATTTACAACTAGAAGGGCCCTTAGAAGGCAAGTCCAATCTCCTTGTTTTCCAAACGAGGAAACTAAAGGCTAAGAGGTTTGATCAGGGTCAAACAACTAGTAAATATCGGAAGTGGGAATGGAACTCAGTTCTTCTGACCACTCTAACCACTGTACCATACTGCCTTCATCAGACAGGAAGGTGCTGATGAACATAAAAAAGCTAAGGATGAACCAGAGTTCAAAGTGCCAGAGAAGATGGCCACATCCAAGAACTCTGGTAGATCAAGAGCTATGAGAATCTTCTATATTTGCATATCCAATTCTGCTTTAAAGGGGCTTAATGACAGGAAATGGGATCCAGATAACTGACACAATGAGTTTAGTGGACACCTTTCTATCTGGGTGCAAAGAGGAGATGGATTCCAAAATCCAAAGAGGATTGGATAAGAATTATTAACTTTGCAGCTGGGTATGCAACTTGTTCCCAGTGGGCTAATCAGGAAGTTTAAGCCTACAGTTTTAGCACACATGATCTCAGGCTAGGTAGTCAACCATATAGCATGCATCTACCCTGAGCACTATGAAGTGATTAGAGTCATAGCAATAGAATATCTCAATCTCTGATAAGAGGCAGGAAAGAGATTAAGCTACAGAGAATGGAATATTTAAAGATGATAGACCACTCATTGAACATGCATTTATTTATATATTGCCTACAATGCTCTAGCAATCTGTTAAGCACCTTTCCAGTATTATCTCATTTGAACACCACAACTCTGTAAGGTAGATAGGCATTATTATTAAGAAACCCCATTTTACAGATGAAGCAACTGAGGCAAACAGACATTAAGTGACTTGCCTAGGGTCATACAGCTAGTCAGTTTCTGAGGCCAAATTTGAAATTAGATCTTCATGACTCCAACCCGAGCACTCTGTGCACCTAAGTGCTGCCAGGCAGCTAGTACAATAGAAGGAATATTGGATTTGACATTAAAGAACCTGGGTTCAATTCCCACCTTTTATATTTGATACCTGTGTGAACCAGTTGCCACCACCCCGACCGATGATGTGGCTGGTGCAGGACCCACCCCGCTGACAACCAGTTCGCTGAACTCAACCTAAAATTAGGTACCAGTTCTACTGAATGGATGAGAACCAGCTGAATCCCACCACTGACTTTAGCCCTGAGGACCTCAATTCCTCACCTGCGTAGAACTGCACCCAATGGCATCTAGGTTCTTTTCCAGAATATATATTCTTTCTTAGTCATTCTTGGGCCTAGAAGCAGACTGCATCATTAAGGGGCCCATCCTCTAAGGCTTTGAAGCCAAGTAGGTTTATCTCCTTTTCCTGTTACCTCTCTAGTTCCTTAAGGAGCTGACGTTATACTGAAGGAAGGCCAAATGGAGGTTTATGTCAAGAAACTAATTCAAAAATGAAGTTTTCTCATGGCTGTGCATATTAGACAATACCAATTTTCTAGGGAGATACCAATTTTAAGAAAGAGTGTAATTAGCAAGAACACAAAAATAATACCTTATGATACCTTCCATGTCCTAATTTGGGTTTCTAAAAATATAACTTTTATAAATACTGAGAAAAATGCCCCTATACCTCAAAATCTTTTTTTTTAAAGTACTTTCCTCACATTTAAATTTAGCATTGGATTATAAAGTAGGGTAAGGAGGAAAAATCCTCAGAAGCATCTAATTCAAATCTTCAGTTTCCTCCAGACCTGCTACAAACATCTTAGTGCCCCTCTCTGCTTCCCTGGTACCACCAAAATAATGTGATACCTGGATCATCAGGTCCTTTGGCCACTAGAGGGCTACCTAGCCCAAAGAGAAAAGCCCTTGCTACTGAATTTTCCTCAAATAATGTACTTAATCTCAGATTTCTGTGCTTACCAGCAGCTCTAATGTTCTAGTTCAACACAATTCTAAAGTCTAATGGTCCCCAACTTGGAATCATCAGTGGTTTTGTTGGAGAGTAGTCATATTCCCCAACAATGACCACAGAGTTGAAATAACCTATTTCTGAGACTTGTTGGCTTAAAAAATAAAAATCATCAGAATCTGTCATATCTCCTTAAGTTAGGGAATGTGCAGTCATCATTCTGTCAATGAACAAGCAAACATTAAGCACTTAATATGTGATAGGCACTAGAATTATAATGACAAAAATGAAATTGTCCCTGCTCTCTAAGGACTCCCATTCTCTCAGTGAAGACAATATGCTTACCCATAAATATATACAAAATAAATATAAGGCATAAGTTTTGCATGATAGGGCACTGAGTAGGGGCTGGGGTGGGGGGGGAGGTAGGTGAAGAAAGTGTTCTTTAATGTAGAATGTGTCACCTGAGCAGATTCTTGAAGGAAACAAGGGATTCTAAGAGGAGAATGGGTATGAGGAGCTAGAGGAGCATACCAAGTATGGGGGCCAACCAGTTCAAAGGTACTGATTGGATTAAAGGAGAGTTGAGTATGAGAAACAGTGAGAAGGAATCATCACCTACATTATTTTTTGTAAATAATTAGATGAAGTACACTGCTAACTGAATAGTCAAAAATTAAGGAAGAAAAATTTCAACCATTCTTTCCATTTCTTTCCAACCCTTGCCAATAATTTTAACCTAATTGAAGTAAGATAGGTACAAATTCATTATTTGTAAATAAGGCTTAATTAAATTTTGAATGAACAAAGACGAGACATTTGAAGTCTAAAGGCCTCTTGAACAGTGTTAGTGAGTCTCCCGGTCTCAGAATGGTTCTACATGAGCAATTCAGAAGCATCTCAATTGGACAGGATGTAAATACAAGGTATGTCTGATTGATGGTGGGGTTATTCAGGAAGGTAGGGATCCCAGACTTATCATGGATATATCCCAAAGGGAATGGTATTTATATCTAATACGTCATATATCTAACAACAGGACTATATATGTCTAATAACTGTTCTGTATGTAAAATTATACACTACAAAGAAAGAAGCTGCTCAATGTGTAACCTATATTTGTAGCTACCTATCAAATGGGTAATTGCTGTAGTAGGTCATTATATATTACACTTGACTTTTTAATTCTTTAAAAAAAATTTTACAAGTCTAATCAGAAGTGTTAGTTAAATTATATAATATAATATAATTAAAACAATATGGATTATTATTGCAGTTGAGTAACAGGAATAAATAGGTATTAGTTTTCATTCAAAGATGTAAAAAAAAGTAGCTTATATAGTAGAAAGAAAAGGAGGACTTCCAGGGTGGGAGTCAAGATGGCGGCTGGAAAGCAGGGACTAGCGTGAGGTCCCCGCCGAGTCCCTCCAAAAACCTATAAAAATGGCTCTGAACCAATTCTAGAACTGCAGAACCCACAAAACAGCAGAGGGAAGCAGGGCTCCAGCCCAGGACAGCCTGGATGGTCTCTGGGTGAGGTCTACCCCACACAGAGCTGGGAGCTGGGAGTGGAGTGGAGCAGAGCCCAGCGTGAGCAGCTTAGACCAACCAGACCAGGAGCCAGGTGGAGCGGGCCCTAGCGCCCTGAATCAGTGAGCTGTGGCAGTTACCAGACTTCTCAACTCACAAACACCAAAGACAACAGAGAAGGTTAGTGGGAAAAGCTGCTGGAGTGGAAGGAGTTCAAGGTTCAGCCACCGCCCCCGGGGCAGCGGAGGTGGGGCAGCTACAGCTGCAGTTGCTTCCGGCCCCAGGCCCACCTGGTGGAAGGAATTAAGTGGCGGATCACAGCAGGAGTGCACAGCCTGCTGAAGATCTAAGCCCAGTGCAGGTTGGGGGTTCTTGGGGAAGGAGGAGTGCTGGTGTGGCAGAGCTGGCACATCCCCCCAAAACGTGGAACATAGAACTCGTTAGTCTACAAGCAGTCATACCCCGCTGAAAAACTCAAGGGTCAAGTTTAGTTGGTTGGGAATATGGCCAGGCAGCAAAAACACACCCAGATTCAGTCTCAGACTTTGGATTCTTTCTTTGGTGACCAAGAAGACCAAAACATACAGCCTAAAGAAGTCAAAAAAGTGCAAGAGCCTACACCAAAAGCCTCCAAGAAAAACATGAACTGGTCCCAGCCCATGGAAGAGCTCAAAAAGGATTTGGAAAAGCAAGTTAGAGAAGTAGAGGAAAAATTGGGAAGAGAAATGAGAAAGATGCGAGAAAACCATGAAAAACAAGTCAATGACTTGCTAAAGGAGACCCAAAAAATACTGAAAAATACACTGAAGAAAACAACACCTTAAAAAATAGACTAACTCAAATGGCAAAAGAGCTCCAAAAAGCCAATGAGGAGAAGAATGCCTTGAAAGGCAGAGTTAGCCAAATGGAAAAGGAGGTCCAATGGCCCACTGAAGAAAATACTACCTTAAAAATTAGATTGGAGCAAGTGGAAGCTAGTGACATGATAAGAAATCAAGATATTATAAAACAGAACCAAAGGAATGAAAAAGTGGAAGACAATGTGAAATATCTCATTGGAAAAACCACTGACATGGAAAATAGATCCAGGAGAGATAATTTAAAAATTATTGGCCTACCTGAAAGCCATGATCAAAAAAAGAGCCTAGATATCATCTTTCAAGAAATTATCAAGGAGAACTGCCCTGATATTCTAGAGCCACAGGGCAAAATAGAAATTGAAAGAATCCATCTATCGCCTCCTCAAATAGATCCCAAACAGAAACCTCCTAGGAATATTGTCGCCAAATTCCAGAGCTCCCAGATCAAGGAAAAAATACTGCAAGCAGCCAGAAAGAAACAATTTAGGTATTGTGGAAACACAATCAGAATAACCCAAGATCTGGCAGCTTCTACATTAAGAGATCGAAGGGCTTGGAATATGATATTCTGGAGGTCAATGGAGCTAGGATTAAAACCTAGAATCACCTACCCAGCAAAACTGAGTATCATGCTCCAAGGCAAAATATGGATTTTCAATAAAATAGAGGACTTTCAAGCTTTCTCAGTGAAAAAACCAGAGCTGAATAGAAAATGTGACTTTCAAACACAAGAATCAAGAGAAGCATGAAAAGGTAATCAAGAAAAAGAACAAGAAAAAGAAATTGCAAGGGACTTACTAAAGTTGAACTGTTTTGTTTACATTCCTACATGGAAAGATGACATTTATGATTCATGAGACCTCAGTATTAGGGTAGCTGAAGGGAATAGACATATATATATATACATATATATATATGTATATATATATGTATATATACGTGAATGTGTATGTATGTATATATCTATGAGTATATATATAAAGAGAGAGAGAGAGTGGACACAGGGTGAGTTGAAGATGAAGGGAAGATATCTAGAAGAAATAAAATCAAATTAAAGGATGAGAAAGGAATATATTGAGAGATGGAGAGATAGAATGGGGTGGATTATCTCCCATAAAGGTGGGAAGAGGAAGCAGTTCTGGGGGAGGAGGGGAGAGGGCAGGTGAGGGGGGAATGAGTGAATCTTGCTCTCATCAAATTTGGCCTGAGGAGGAAATACCATACATACTCAATTGGGTATCTTACCCCACAGGAAAGAAGAGGGAAGAAGATAAAAAGGGGGGGATGATGGAGGGGAGGGCAGATGGGGGTGGAGGTAATCAAAAACAAACACTTTTGAAAGGGGACAGGGTCAAGGGAGAAAATTCAATAAAGGGGGATGGGTTGGGAAGGAGCAAAATATCATTAGTCTTTCACAACATGAGTATTGTGGAAGGGTTATACATAATGATACACATGTGTTCTATGTTGAATTACTTGACTTCTTAGGGAGGGTGGGTGGGAAGGAAGAGGGGAGAGAATTTGGAACTCAAAGTTTTAAAAAACAGATGTTCAAAAACAAAAAAAAAGCTCTTGCATGCAACTAGAAAATAAGATACACAGGCAATGGGGCATAGAAATTTATCTTGCCCTACAAGAAAGGAAGGGAAAAGGGGATGGTAGGGGAGTGGGGTGACAGAAGGAAGGGCTGACTGGGGAACAGGGCAACCAGAACATACGCCATCTGGGAGTGGGGGAGAGGGTAGAAATGGGGAGAAAATTTGTAATTCAAACTCTTGTGAAAATCAGTGCTGAAAACTAAATATGTTAAATAAATTTAAAATAAAAAAAAATTTTAAATAATATAAAAAAGAAAAGGAGAGTCTGCTCCTAAGAAAATTGGGTAAAAAATCCCACTTCTGACACTTAGCTTGGTGAATTTGAGCTTGTTGCTTCTCTGCTTCAAGTTTCAATTTCTTCATCTGTAAAATGGCAGTTACGAAAAGGTAATGAAATTATTATAACTGCTTTCACTACTACATCATAGAGGTATTGTGAGGAAAGTGCTTCCCAAGCCTTAATAATTGTTAGCATTTGTTCATCACTTTTAATTTTTAATCCTTGCCACAACCCTGGAAGATCCCAAGATGAAAAGTCCCAGGAATATTATAGCCAAATTCCAGAGCTATCAGGTCAAAGAGAAAATATTTCAAGCAGCGAGAAAGAAATCATTCAAATATTATGGAGGCACAATTAAGATCTCACAAGATTTAGCAGCTTCCACGTTAAAGGAGCAGAGGCCTTGGAATATGGTATTTTGGAGGGCAAGAGAGTTAGGTTTAAAACCAAGAATCACCTACCCAGCAAAATTGAGTATCATGCTCCAAGGCAAAATATGGATTTTCAATAAAATAGAGGACTTTCAAGCTTTCTCAGTGAAAAGACCAGAGCTGAATAGAAAATTTGACTTTCAAACACAAGAATCAAGAGAATCATGAAAAGGCAAACAACAAAGAGAAATCGTAAGGGACTTACTAAAGTTGAACTCTTTTGTTTACATTCCTACATGGACAGATGATGTGTATAATTCATGATACCTCCATATTAGGTTAGCTGAAAGGAATATATATATATATATATATATATATATATATATATATATATATATATCTAGACAGAGGGCACAGGGTGATTTGAATATGAAGGGATGATATCTAAAAAAATATCAAATTAAGGGGTGAGAGAGGAATATATTGAGAGAGGGAGAAAGGGAAAGATAGAATAGGGCAAATTATCTCACACAAAAGTGGCAAGAAAAGGCAATTCTGGTGGGAAAGAAGAGGGGGCAGGTGAGGGGTAATGAGTGAATCTTGCTCTCATCAGATTTGACCTGAGGAGGGAATAACATACACACTCAATTGGATATCTTACTCCACAGGAAAGAAGGAGGAAGGAGATAAAAAAGGGGGGACAATAGAAGGGAGGGCAGATAGTTGGAGGAGGTAATCAAAAGCAAGCAGTTTTTAAAAGGGACTGGGTCAAGGGAGAAAATTGAATAAAGGGGGATAGGATAGGAAGGAGGGAAATGTAGTTAGTCTTTCACAACATGAGTGTTGTCGAAGGGTTTTGCATAATGATACACATGTTGAATTGCTTGCCTTCTTTGGGAGGGTGGGTGAGAAAGGAAGAGGGGAGAGAATTTGGAACTCAAAGTTTTAAAAGCAGATGTTCAAAAAAAAAGTTTTTGCATGCAACTCGGAATTAAGATATACAGGCAATGGGGCATAAAAATCTATCTTGCCCTACAAGAAAGTAAGGGAAAAGGGGATGGGGGTGAGTGGGGTGGCAGAAGGGAGGGTTGACTGGGGAACAGGGCAATCAGAATATTTGCCACCTTGGAGTGGGGTTGAGGGTAGAAATGGGGAGAAAATTTGTAATTCAAACTCTTGTGAAAATTAATGCTGAAACCTAAAAATAGTAAATAAATAAATAATGTTAAAAAATACTTAAGGAAGAATCAATTCGAGTACTATATAAAATATTTGAAAAATAGGTAAAAAAGGAGTCCTACCAAATTTCTGTTATGACCTAAATATTTTTTGATACCCAAGCCAGGGAGAGTGAAAACAGAGAAAGAAAACTGTAGATCAATTTTCTTAATAAATATCAGTGCAAATTTTTTAATGAAATGCTAGTAAGGAGATTATAGCAACATATCACAAATATAATACACTATAAGCAGCTGGGATTTATACAAGGAATTCAGGGCTGGTTCAATATTTGGAAACTATCAGCATAATTAAGCAGAACAATAATAACCCAAATCATATGATTTTATCGATAGAAACGAAAAAGCCTTTGGCAAAATGGAACACCTATTCCTATTAAAAACACTAGAAAGCAGAGGAATTAATGCAACCTTTCTTAAAGTGATAAATATCTATGAGCAAGTGTTACATATAAAAGGGATAAACTCAAGTTCCTTCCCATCAGAACAAGGATGAAACAAAGATGTTCATTATCTCTAAGGGGATAAACTTGAAGCCTTTCCAATAACATCAGGAGTGAAGCAAGAGAGTCAATTATTCACCACTATTATTTAGTATTGCACTAGAATTGTTAGCTACAATAATAAGGGAAGAAAAAGAAATTGAAGGATTAGAAACGTGCAGTGAGGAAACAAAACTATCACTCTGCAAATAATATTAGAAGCCTAGAGAATCAAGTTAAAAAAATAAAAAAACTAGTTGAAATAATTAATAACTTTCTCAAAGTTGCAAGATATATAAGATAAAACCCATATAAATCACCTGAATTTCTGTATACCACCAACAAAACCCAGCAACAAGAGACAGAAAGAGAAAAACTATTTAAAATAACTACATACAACATAAAGTACTTGGGGTCCTACCTGCCAAGATAAACCCAGGGATTATATGAACACAATTACAAAACACTTTTTGCACAAATAAAGATCTAGACAATTGGAGACATATTAATAGGTCATGAGTAGGCTGAGCCAATATAATAAAAATGACAATTCTACCTAAGTTAATTTACTCATTCAGTGCCATGCCAATCAAACTACCAAAGAATTATTTTACAGAACTAGGAAAAATAGTAACAAAATTCATCTGAAAGGCCAAAAGAATATCAAAGGACCCAATGAATTAAAAAATGAAGAAACAAAGTCTAACAGTTCTAGATTTCAGACTATATTATGAAGTGGTAATCATCAAAACAGTCTGGTACTGGCTAGGAAATAGAGTGGTAGATCAATAGAACATACAATACCCGGTAGTGAACAGCCATGGAAATCTAGTGTTTGACAAACCCAAAATATAAACTTTGGGGGTAAGAATTCTCCATTTGACAAAAATTGCTGGGAAAACTAGAAAGCAATCTGGCAAAAACTAGGCATAGACCAACTTCTCACACTATATACCAAGAAAAGATAAAAATGGATAAATGATGTAGACATAAAGAATGATATCAAAAGTAAATTACGAGAGCATGGGAAAATGTACCTGTCAGATCTATGGATAAGGGAAGAGTTTACAACCAAACAAGAGATAGAGAATATCACAGTAAGTAAAATTATTAATTTTGATTACATGTAATAAAAAAACCACTTTTGTACAAAATAAACTAATACAGCCAAAATTAGGAAACTGGGGGGAGGGGATGTCATGACAAGTTTCTCTGATAAAGGTCTAATTTCTCAAATGTATGCAGAACTGAGCTAAATTTATAAAAATAAATAAGAGCCATTGCTCAGATGATGAATGGTCAAAGGATGTGAACAGGCACTTTTCAGAAGAAAAAAATCAAAGCTATCGATAGTCACCCAAGAAATGCTCTAAATCCCTACTGATTAAAGGAATGCAAATTACAGCAACTCTGAGGCATAAACTCACACCTATCAGATTGTCTAACATGACAGAAAAGGAAAATGACAAATGCTGTGTAGGATGTAGATAAATTGGGATACTAAAGCACTGTTGGTGGAGTTGAGAATTAGTACAAAAATTCTGGAGAACAATTTGGAACTACTCCAAAGAGGCTATAAAACTGTACATTCCTTCTGACCCAGCAATATAACTACTAGGTCTGTATTCCCCCCCAAAATTAAATAAAAAGAAAAACAAAAGATCTATTTGTACAAAAATATTTATAGCAGCTCTTTTTGTTGTGGCAAAGAAATAGAAATGAAAGAAATGCTTATCAATTGAGAAATGGCTGAACAATTTTTATTTGATTATAATAGAATATTATTGTGCTATAAGAAATGACAAGCAGGATAATTTCAAAAATCCTAGAATGACTTACATGAACTGAAACAGAGCAGAATCAGAACAGTGTACACATTAACAGCAATATTGGGCAATGATCAACCATGAATGACTTAGCTATTCTCAACAATACAATGATCCAAGACAATTTCTAAGCCCCCAGGATGAAAAATGCTGTCCATCTTCAGAGAGTGAACTGATGAACTCTCAATGCAAATTGAAACATACTTTTTTAAACCTTTCTTTATGTTTAATATTTTATTTTTTTGTGTTTTCTTTCGCCACATGGCTAAAATGGACATATATTTTCTATGACCTCACATATATCAAGAAATTGAATTCAAAGTACTTGCCTTCTCACAGAGAAGGGCAGGATATGAGGGAAGAGTAGAGGATTTGGAACTCAAAAGTTTAAAAAATGATTGTAAAAAATTTTGTATATAATTGGGATAAATTTAACAAAAATAAAAGTTAAGACATGCATAGTTAGTTGATATGTTGGGTTTTTTGCTGAATTTTTTTCTTTTTTCTTTTTATATTTTGTAACAAAGGAAAGCTCAATGGACATAGGTATGAAAAAGATTATATTTGGAAATCAATGTGGTATAAAAAGGATATCAGCTTTAAAAAACCAATGTGAAAATAAAAATTGAAAAAATAAGGTGTATTACATAGCATATATTCAAGAGATTTAATGACTGAGAAATTAAATTAATTAAAAATTAATTAATTTAATTATTGACTTAAGAAATGTAAGATTTAATGACTATGAAGAGCTAGAGAATTTGAAAAATAAAAGGACCTGACAACTCTCTTTAGGAGCCAGGCTCCTCCCACCCCACCTAACATCCCATGAAAACTACTCATTTATATGGACAAAGATCTAGGGCTCCTTTTGAAGAAGGGGAGTATTGTATTTTTTTTCTTTTTCTTTTTTTAAGGGGGAAGGCAGGGCAATTGGGGTTAAGTGATTTGCCCAAAGTCACACAGATTTGAACTCAGGTCCTCCTGACTCCAGGGCTGG
This sequence comes from Trichosurus vulpecula, assembly GCF_011100635.1. Lineage (NCBI taxonomy): Eukaryota > Metazoa > Chordata > Mammalia > Diprotodontia > Phalangeridae > Trichosurus > Trichosurus vulpecula. Next base: position 287,625,756 of record NC_050574.1, on the reverse strand, counting down.
TGCTCTACTCACTCCGCCACCTAACTGCCCCATGAAAAGGAGTATTCTAATCTCCCAAGGTCCAGACACTTTCTCATAGTGTTATTTATTAATTCAGTTATACTACATTACAAACCTAATTGATGATTCTGATGGAGTTTCATCAAGAATTATCTGCCTTACTTGGCCACTGTAAGGAAAACATCATATAAATGTAAAGAAATAGCCAGCTTTTACAATTAACAGAATATAGCACAAAACCAAGAGTTCTCCCCATATATAAATGTGAATCATTTATGTATTTATTGTATATTGTAAGAGGAAGGCCTTGGCTCCATTATGTATTTACATAAAGAAGGAGAAGAACAAGGGGATACAAGAATGAGATAGAGAAAGAAACTATTTCCCACTAGAAAAAAGGAACACAATTATGAACAGATCTAACCAATAATCTCCAAAAGGGAAGTGGCCAAGGTTCAGGGCAGGCTCATAGGCTTCTCTAGGCAGACCTGTCCCTAAGATATAATGAATGGGGTGATTCTTCTTGTACCACTTCTTGCTATTATTTGGAGATTTTTAAGAATGAGGGGAGGAGGCATCTATTGACTTCAAAAGAAAAAGAAAAAAAAAACCTGGCTCATGTGATTTGTTCAAATACACTTCTTACTTAGACAAATTGATCAGTCACCCTTTCAGGTATCCCTCAGTTTCAGGTTGCTCCTTTGTGACTTCTTTCTCTCTCTTTCAGGTCAACTTCTCCAGCTGAAAAATATGGTTATTGATTATATGGCACAAAACAGTCTGATTTCCCTGGCAGATGCTCCCCCTAAAGGATGGTCCTTACCCAAATATCTTTTCCTTTGGCATTCCCTTCATCTTCTTGGCCTAACAAAGAACTGGTTCTCACTTGATGACCCAGCTTCCCTAGCTATCCTATCCCCACTGGGAGAGACCACACTTACTGGTGCTGATGGGAGAATTAGATTACTTACTCCTGGTTCCCCACTGCCACTTTCAGGCTCTTCTTCTACCACCTTCACTCAGTAACTTCTCCTCCTTTGAGGGTCTATATATGTGTGTGTGTGTGTGTGTGTGTGTGTATATACATATATATATATACACATATATATGCATTTCACACACACACACACACACACACACACACACACACACATTTTGGTAGCTGTCATCTACAAATCTCCAAGGCTATCTCCTTTCCTCAATAAGTTCAATATCTGACTCAGTCTTCCTTTCTTTCCCAATTCCTACCTTCAAAATATGCAAAAGTATGTATCAATATGCCTACTGTACTACTTCAAATATCCCAAAATTTCAATTCTTTAAATCACTCATTTCCCATGACCTACTCTTCCACCTCACCACAATTACATAAGAGATGGTCCTATCTTGATCTTGCTGTCACCCACAAACGTTTCTAATCCAAGTTCTTTAACTGAAATTCCTTTATCTCATCAGAATCTATTGTCATGCCATGTCTTGATCTGCCTTGCAATCTCAAACCTTGTTCTTCAACCTCACCATGGCTTCTAGTCCCTTAAACCCTCACTTCTTTCCCAGACTGGCACATTTGGGCTGGTTACATGTTCTTCCTTTTACTGCTGCTGAAGTGACTTAACTCCACACTGTCCTCCTCTATTAATTCCCCTGCTCCTTGATCCTGTAGAAGATCTCCTTCCAAATTCTATCCCTGGATTACTTCCACCATCTCTTGCCTTTATTCCTACTTACATATTGCTGAATGAAGTTGGAGAATATCATGAAATTGAGCTAAAAGATTAACTAAAGGTAAAAGTTTATGTTATATAATCTGAACTGGGCCCTCACTGTGATAGGCAATCCTTTACGATTCCCTAATTGACTCACAATCCCTCTTATTTCCAAACTTTTTCATCCCCTTCAATTCTCCTATAACCCCCCACTTCTTATACTCTCCGTTGAGAACCCCGATATTTCATACACACAAAAAATGAGGCCATTTGCAGACCTCTCTCTTCTCCTGTTCTTCACCTCTAATGCTGTCTGCCACTATCTCCCCCTTTGCCCTTGCTTCACACAAAGAGATAATATTCTTCTTGTCAAGGCAAACCTCTCTACATACCCAAGTGATCCCATTCTATCCTGTCTTCTCCAGAAGATTCCTCCCTCTATTTTTAATTCAATTCAATTCAATCAATGTGTACTAGGGGCTTATTACGTGCTAGACACTGTGGTAAGCAATGAGAATAGAAAAGAGAAAAGAAAGATTATCTTTGACCTGAAGGAGCTTCTTATAATCTATTGGGAGATGATAATAATCAAAAGGAAGAGAAAAGGGGGAGTTACTAGGGGTTGCTCAGTGTATAATGTTCAGTGGAGTTGAACCCAAGCTGAGCTGCTAATACAAAATGAAGTTCTGAAATATCAATACCCTCTTATCTTCTCTCTTCCTTTACAGGCTGCTTCTCTTCTGTCTACAAACTTCCCCATGTCCCCTTTGTCCTCAAAAACAAACAAATACACAAACAAAAACCTCACTTGATCCATCTGTCCCTTATAGCTATCATTCTGTCTCTCTTCCCTTTTGTGGCTAGAATCCTTCAAAAGACTATCTTCAATAGGTGCCTCTGTTTCCTTTCTTCTCATTCTCTTCTTAATCCTTTGCAGTCTGGCTTCTGATCTTATCATTCAGCTGAATAGCTGAATCTAAAGACCTTTTCTGACTTGTCATTCTTTTAGTCTTCATTGGCCCCTATTGATCTGACAGTCTCTAATAATATTTATCCCTCTCTTCTCCTTGTTACTCTCTTCTTTCCTGGTTTTCATGACATTGCCCTCTCTTGATTCTTTCTCTACCTATCTGATCACTCCTCTGTCTGCTTTGGTGGATCTTCATCCTGGTCACTCCCACTAACCATGAATGTCTCCCAGTGCTCTATCCTGGACCGTTTTTTTTTTCCTTCTCCCTCTGTACAATTTCACTTATTGATCTCATCAGCTCCCATAGTTTCAATTTATATTTCTATTCAGATGATTCTTAGATCTTTATGTCCAACTTTAATCTCATTCCTGATGTCCAGTCTCATGATTGCCTTGTAGACATCTCCAGCTAGATGTCCTGTAGACCAGTAGTGTCAGACTCAAATTTTGCAGGCACCTTGTTGAATATGACACCTTTGATATCCTAAACATCTTAAACTCAGTGCATCCAAAATTGAATTCATTGCTGTTTCAAAAATCTGGCTAGCAGCTGCTGTGGGGGTGTAAAACCAACAACAACCAGCTCACAGAATGCTGCAAGCCCAGATTCTTTTGATCTGCTTTACTAAGGAAAGCAGCATTAAGGAGTTAACAATCTTACTTTAATCCAGCATACAAATATCATTCACCTAGTTCAGGAGAAAAAACCAGCACGCTGAGCAAATACAAACAAATTACAAACAGACCAAGTACAATTCATAGTTACCAAGAAAACCATCAACATCTGAGTTCAGCCAGAAGGCCCTTGGAGTGGCCTCCCAGACTCCTGTGCCTCCAGGAGTGAGAGCCTTAAGCAGATAACTCTATTCTCTCTTTTTATACAGTTTCAGATGTCATCAAACATCATCTGAGCAACCAGAACTTAGGCTCTTACTATTGGCTCTGGAGTTAGCACCTCCCTTCATTGGCCCCACCTGGAGCCCCACCTTAGTTACCAATTCACACCCACATAGGCTTAGCACCTAATAGATATGGGTTTGGGGCCTGGGGTTTAGCACCTAGTAAGGCTCAATCAAAGACACCCAACTTAATTGATACTACAATTACCTTTCCTCAAAACCATCCCATTTTCCTAACCTGCCTAGTACTGTCAAGGGCACCATCATCCTCCCAGTTAACAGTATTCAAAACCTAGGATGACATCCTCACCTTTTCGCTCTCTCCCTTTCCCTCCATATCAAATCAGTGGTCAAATCCTTCCATTTCTAACTTTGTAATATTTCTCATATTTGTACCTTTCTCTCCTCTGAAACTCACCACCCTAGGCCCTCATCATCTAATGCCTGAACTACTGCAATAGCTTACTGATTGATTTCCCTGCCTTAAATCTCACCCCACTCCTACCCATCCTTCAATCATCCATCAAATTGATTGTCCTATAAGGCACGTCTGACCATATCACATACCGCCTCAATTCAATAAACTCCAGTGGTTCCCTGTTACCTCCAGGATCAATTATAGAATGCTCTATCTGGTTTTCAATGCCCTTTGCAACTTATCCATTTCCTATCTTTCTAGTATGCTTATACCTTACTCCCCTCCACATACTCTGCTGCCCTCAAAAACACACGCCTTTTCCTGACTCAGAGTTATTTTCCCTGTCTCTCCACCATGCCTAGACTTCTTTCCAACTTCATCACCACCTCCTAGCTTATCTAGCTTCTTCAAATTTCAACTAAAGTCCAAGCTTCTGAAGAAAGCCTTTCTCAGTCCTCCTTAATCATAGTGCCTTCTCTCTGGGACTACCCACAGTTTATCCTCTACATATCTTGTTTCTACATCATTGTTTTCACTTAGTCTCCCCTGTTAGATTGTGAGCTCCTTAAGAGCAGCGATAAATTAGATAGATAGATAGATAGATAGATAGATAGATAGATAGATAGATAGATGCCTATCTTTGTATCCCCAAAACCTACTACTGTAACTCATGCATAATAGGCCCTTAATAAAAGCTAGCTGACTGACTGCTCATCTTCATCTCTCTTGCCCATCACTTGCCCCTAAAATAACACGTATATTGCTTCCTTTCTCTGCCTGTGACAGTGGGCCTTGGAGCCTAGGGAAGGAGACAAGTTTTATTTTCCTTTATACCCAGAAGGAGATGAAATTAACAAGCCATTTCAATTCAACAAACATGTATTAAGGACCTACTGAATGCAAATTACCAAGCTAAGCCACTGGAGCAAGTCCCTGGCAGAAACAAACTTCATTTGTTGAACACAATCAAATTACTGCTCAAATAAAAAAAGCAATTGGCTTTAAGCAATTCAGTTCAATCCAGCAAGCATTTATTAACTGCACTGTGTTAGATCCTGGGGATGAAAAAGACAAAACAACACAAATCAAAGCTTTTCCTGCCCCAAAGTAACTTACTTTCTACTGAAAGTGGAGTGGGAGGTATATAATATTTACTATAAGAAGGAATTTCAAGATCTATATATTACAACTTGGGCAGCTAGGTCGTAGAGTATATAAAATGCCAGGCCTGAAGTCAAGAAAGCTCACCCTTCTGAGTTCCATTCTGGCCTCAGATACTTACCAGCTGTGTGACTCTGGGCAAGTCACTTAACCTTGTTTGCCTCAGTTTCCTCATCTGTAAAATGAGCTAGAGAAGGAAATGGCCAACTACTCCAGTATCTCTGCTAAGAAAATGCTAAATGGAGTCACAAAGAGTCAGATATAACTGAAAAATGAATAAACAACAACAACAACGTTCATGACTTGAGCAGAGAAGAAGCTGTGGAAAGCTGGGCGTAGAAAGAATAACGAAACACTTCCGGTAGGAAAGGCACATTGAGCTGAGCTTTCAAGGAAATTCAGATTTCCAAAATTCTAAAGCTTCTAGGCAGTCACTATTACCTGGAAGCATTTGAGAATTTGGGAGGTTGAGGATAGAATGAAATGAGGATAGTGCTCACCAACTGTCTTTTACTAGATTGTGCCCTGAGAATCTTAAGATACTTGGCTATCTGCTAATAAAATAGCATTATAAAATCACATATAAGTTTGAAATGTAAAGGGCCCGTACATATCAAAGGAAGTATCCATGTTATTGTTCAGTCACTTCCGTTGTGTCTGACTCTTCATGACCCCATTTGGGGTTTTCTTGGTGGAGATACTGGAGAGGGTTGCCATTTTCTTCCTCAGCCCATTTTACAGATGAGGAAACTAAGGGTGATAGGGCTAAGTGACTCATCCAGGGGTCACACAGCTAGTAAGTATCTGAGGCCAGATTGGAATTCAGGAAGATAAGTCTTTCTGACTCCAGACCTGGCACTATATCCACTGTACCTCCTAGCTGCCCCCAAAGTAGCCCTAACAGCCCTTTTTTGTGATAGAAAAAAGAAATATCCATCAACTGGGATATGGCTAAATAAATGGTGGTCAGGAATGGAATGGAATCTCACTGTCCCATAAGAAATGACAGATATGAAGATTTCAGAGGAATATGGGAGGACTTGGGGCAGCTAGGTGGCTCGGTGAATAGAGTTCAGGGCCTGAAGTCAGGAGGACTCATCTTCCTAAATTCAAATCTGGCTTCAGATGGTTCCTAGCTGTGTGATCCTGAGCAAGTCACTTAACCCTGTTTGCCTCGATTCCCTCGTCTGTAAAATGAGCTGCAGAAGGAAATGGCAAACCACTCCAGTGTCTGCCAAGAAAACCCCAAATGGGTTCACAAGGACTCAGAGAAACCTGAAATGACTGAACAACATGAGGGAACTCACAAATTGATTCAGAGAGAACTGGGCAGAACCAGGAAAATAATATGACATGAGATTATAACAATGTTTTAAAAAAATTAATAAAAAGGACCACTACTGACAAATGCATGATTATAATAATAATGAAGCTTAGACCTGAATAAGAGTTCAGAAAATTCACCTCCCTCCCTTTCTTGCAGAGGTGAGGGACTATGGGTATGAAACACCACATATACTGTGTTGGTTATTTTTGTTGAACTTCTTTTTTCTCTTTCTTTTTAAAATCATTGTTACAAGAGAAAGCTTGCTTGGCAGAGGAAGGGATGGACATGAAGGTTATGTAAAAATAATGTGTAGATAAAAATTAAAAATTGAGGGAAATGATAAAGAAATTTAAAAGATCTTAAAGGTCATCTACTCAAAGCTTAATTTGACAGACCAGAAAAAATGAGGATCAGAGACATAAAGTGACTTGCCCAAAAGTTGGTGGTAGAACTTGGATAACCATACTGACAGCAATAACCACAACACTCATAATAGCTGGCATTTATATAGTACTTTAAAATTTACAAAATGCTTCACAAATATTATCTCATTTGATCTTCACAACACCTTCCACAACCACCCGTCCCTTGGAGGGAAGTGATATTATTATCCCAGTTTTAATAGAAGGGGAAACTGATATAGAAGTTAAGTGACTTGTCCAGGGTCACACAGCTAAAAAGTGCTGAGGCTGCATTTGAACTTGAGTTTTCTGACTCCAAGGACACTCAATTATGCCACCTAGTGTCCCCTTACTACCAATTCCATGTTCATTCCACTATACCATTTTGTCTGATACATAGTAGGCACTTAAAATGCATGTTAAACTGAATCGAATAAGATGGATAAAATACTTTCCTTGGAGGTTAGGAAGGCCTGTATTTACAACTGGCCTCAGCTGCTTACTAGCTGTATGATTCTGGATGTATCACTAAACTTTTAGAGAATCAATTTCTTTATCTTTAAAATGAAGATAATATCACCTACCTCCCAGGGTTATAGTGAGGACCAGATAAAACATATAAAACATTTTACAAAACACAGAGCACCATACATTTTTAATTATTATTATTAATTATCTTGCTCTTCTCATCTGTTTGATAGAGTTCAAATAAAAATGGTCCTGGGACATGCTGGGACTAAAATCTCCATAATTTGACTCCCAATTTTGGTCTTTTCTACTCCACTATGTTATTTACTACCTGTTACATAACTGGCTTGGGGTTGTTTTTTGTGTCTTAACCTATAATCCCCTCACTTACATGGGGGTTCACATTATAGGTGAAGCATACCCCCGAGAGAGATGAAACTGGAGAAGCCAGTATTCCATGGCATGAATGCCAATCAAAGAGAGACACTGAAATAACTAATGAAATGCAGCTGGCTGAGAGTTCAAAGACCAAATGGGCAGTTGCTGCAGGTTCAATTTGGCTATCCCTGCTAAAGTCAGAAAGAAAACATTTACTGTAGATTTTTCCAAGCATCAGATATACATTTTTGTAGAATCCTCCTAGAGCATGTTAAAGAAGGCTATAGGCTGCCTTTTTTTTTAGCATTTCCATAGCCGTTTGGATTGAAGCTTATTTCTTTTCATGACACTTTTCTAAACAGGATATAGTGTAAAAAATTGTTCTTTGAGAGAGAGAGAGAGAGAGAGAGAGAGAGAGAGAGAGAGAGAGAGAGAGAGAGAGAGAAAATCTCCATGATATTGTTGGAAGAGATCTGGATTTAGATTCAGGAAAGTCATGGCTTTAAATTTAATGATTGTAGCCATCTAAGAGTGGAATGGGCTGCCTCAGGATGAAGGAGGTTCCTTTCCACTGTGTTTCCTCAAACAAAAGCTGGATCAGCCATCTAGCCAGTACATTGTAGTGAAGAATATTTTTCAGGCATGGATTAAAGTAGGTGGCCACTGGGGCTCCTTTAAGACTGAAATTCCATGACCGTGTTAATCCTACTTGCTTGCTGTGTGACCATGGGCAAATTTCTTAACCTCTATGATTGTCAGTGAGAGCATTTTCTAAAATGCAAAACAGAGAATAAAATACCTGTAAAACCTACCTCACAGGGTTGATGTGAGAATAAAAAGAAACAATGAAAATTATGTTTTGCAAACCTTAAAGCACTATGTGAAAGATATCTATTATTAAAGCATGACATTATTCTTAGTAAAATACAAGGCATTGCTTAGAATTGTGAGCTGTGAGCTAGGACAATGAAGATTCTTAAATTAAGATGGAACTTTTTTCTGGCATCCAAAAATTGTTTTCAGCTTGATTTAACAGGCATAGGAGAACTACACTAATTTAGATTAAGTAAGAAGGCCAATCTAGAATCATGAAAAGTATGAAATAATCAATTTTCCAAATTATCAAATATTTTCAAAGATTTGTAATTTCATTGCTTTCTATTATATGCAATAAATCAAACAAAATGCAATCGATAGTAGGAGTCCTGCTGAGCCTGCTTTAAAAAATGAGTGGAACTCATTTGGAATCAGTGTATTCATAAGTTGTATGTGAATTCTTCATTTTATTAATTATTTATATGTAAATGAATGGTATTTCAGTGCTTAAAATAGTTCTCTTAAGTAGGTTAAAATCCTTCCCCTTCTTCCACAATTTTGTGAAGATTATTAACCTGCTTTCTTCGTAGATATTGTAAAAGTAATCTTCATCCCAGCCCTGATCATTTAAATAACTGCAATTTCTGAAATAAGGAGCTTTTAATCCATGTTTCCCTATGTCTTTTGATATCTTTGTGAGAAAGAATAGCCTGAGAGACTAGAGACCTGGTTTTTAGTCCTACCTCTGTCACTAAACAGCTGTGTGATCTTGCGATAATCACTTCAATTTTATGTACCTCAGTTTCTTCAGCTTTAAACTGAGGAAAACTGGTATCTATGAACTTTTTAAAGAATGATCATCTTATTAAGGGAGTTTAGTGCTTAACTTATATGAGCATTATCTATGTATATACATACATACACACATATATACACAGCACAAAGAGAGAAAGAACCACACACATACATCCCCAGGTCTGCCACCAGGCACAATTCTGACCAATGCAATAATTAGCCAAGAAGGTTGTTGAAGTAAGTATCATTGTATGCGTATTGGTGATTATGTTTAATATCTTCCTTATTCTATATATAGTTGCTTTTTAATTTACTGGATATTGCACTGAACAGTTTAGATGAAAACAAAGAAAAATAGGTGACTGGTACATTTTTCATTATGATTATTGTGATGTTAGTTATATCAATATTTTAACAAATATCATTTGGTTAGATTTAGATTTGGAAAAGGTCTCAGAAAAGAACCTACACTCCAGTCTCAGCTCTAACTGTGTAACCTTGAACAAGTCACTTACCTTTTCTGTGCCTCAGTTTCCTCATAATAAAATGAGAAACTAGATGACCCCAAGTTGTCTTCCAGTTCAAAATACATGATTCTCTGATCTAATCAAACCCCCTCACTTTGTAGATGGAGGAACTGAAAAGTGAAGGAAGTGATTTGTGCAAGTTCACATAGGTGGTAAGGGGCAGAGACCCAATTCCAATCCAAATTTTCAAACTCTAAATTCAGCCCTTTTCTCATTAGTTTTCTAAAATCTTTAAGCTTTAGGAAGATGAAAATCAGTTCCATCTAGAACTACATCTAGAATATGGCAAATAAAGAAAATGTTTTTGACTTCTGCTAATGTGGGAGAAGAAAATAAGACCTGGAGGGGAAAGGAAGTGGTTCCTTAAAAAAAATAAAAGCATTAGATTATAGAATCTGATTCCAATACATTTCAATAATATCAAATATCAGACTGAATCTAAAAAGACCAAATTTAAACAGACAAATGCAAAGTCTTATGCTTGGGTTAAAAAAATCTACCAGATGGGGACTCAAGTTTTAGAGAGTAATTTGCCCAAAAAAAGGTCTGGGAATTTAATGGATTGCAAACTCAATATGACTAACTGGTCCAATTATGGGAGTCAGAAAAGTTAGCACAATCTTAGGCTACAGTAAGTGTGGTATCACATCCAGGAGTAGAGATATGATGGTTGTGATATACTCTGCCATAGTTGTCAAGTCAGCAAGCATTTATTAAACACCTACTGTGTGCTAAGCATTATGCTAGGCACAGAGGATATGAAGAAAGAGAACACAAAGCAAAAAAACAACAAAAATTCAAACAAATGGAAAAAAGTCCTTTCAGTCTAATGAAGGACACAATATGCAAACAACAACAACTATATACAAATTAGATATATATACTTATACATATAAAAATATACATACAGGAGATATAGATATATAATATATAGGAATACAGATATACATATATCTCTATATCTATATCAATGATTATATCTATCCGTATAGGATATATCTTCATTTCTCACTTGACTACACTTCTCTTTCCTTTCTCTGACTTTACCATGCCCCAGGAAGCTCATTATTGGGATAGCTTCACCATCCTTTAAAGACTTGGTACTCTACTTCATCACTACCTGCCAAACTTCTATTTAAAAGGGAGCTTAACTCAGCTGTCTCCTCATTTCTCACCTACCTGCACTGTTCTGGGACATCATGGACTTTCCCACTAGGCTCCTGCAATAGGAACCTTCCCCTCCCTTTATATCTTTGTTTTCTTTCCCCATTAGAATGTAAGGTCCTTGAGGGCAGGCCCTGTGTTTCTTTTTATTTGTATTTGTATCCCCAGTGTTCAGCACAGAGCCTGGCACTTGTTAGATACTTAATAAATGTTTACTGACCATTTGATTGAGGATAATCTGGAGATAATCTCACAGAGAAGGCACTAAAATTAAGGAGTATGAAGAAAGGTTTCTTGCAGACAGTGGGACTTTAGCTGAGACCAGCCTTAAATCCAGCTCATTCTGGAGCTCCCTGCCTTCCTAGCACAGAGTGAATGTAAATACTGAATAGTAACAGTTTCTCTTTTGTGCAGGAACCCTGAGAGTCTTCCCCTCTCAGTTTGATTTTTTTTTTGAGTTTTTGATTAAAGGGGTCATCCCTTGATTAACTTGTTAAAGAGGCTTGTTGACTGAATGGCCATTACCTCACTCAAAATGAGAACCTGAAAGACCTTAGCCTGAAAGTGCCAGGGTCTCACAACGCATCCTGGGCCATTTCCAGTTGTGCTGGTGAATATCAGGTCACTGGACCCAGATGGCTCTGGAGAAGAAAGTGAGGCTGATGACCTTGCACAGCCCATCCTCACTCAAATCGGAGTCAAATGCAAGTCATGTCATCACTTCCCTGATGTTATGGTCTTCTTTGAAAATGAAGGACAAACACAAGGAAATGAGGGAACCTAGGAAGCAGAGATGAGGAGGGAGAGAGTTCCAGGCAGAGGAGAGAGCCAGCAAAAATGCCATGAGTCAAGATGGAGTGTGGTTTGCAAAAAAAAAAAAAAAGCAAGGAGGCCACTGTCATTCTATCATAGACTGTGGAGAGGGGAGTAAGGCATAAGAAGACTGGTAAAGTAGGAAGAGGCCTAGTTATGAAGGGCTTTAAAAGCCAAACAGAAGAATATATTTAGTTGTGGGTGCCACATTCTAGAAAAAATATTGCTAAACAGGACAGCATCCACAGCAGGGTAAACAGAATGAAGAATGGCCTCAAATCCATGTCAGATGTATCCATCAAAGGTTGGGAAAGCTTCACCTGGAAAAGAGGGATGGGAGACAAGATAGTTGGCCTTTACTATTTGAAAGACTATCATTTGGAAGAGGGTTTAGATTTAGTCTGCTTAGAAGGAAGAACTAGGAAAAAAGGTGGAAGTTACAGAGAGCAGGCTCTCCTTCAATAGAAGGCTTCAAGCAAAAGTTTGGTTACTCCTTTGTGGGACTGGGTGTTATAAAAGAGATTCTTGTTCAGGTATAGGCATAGCCTGGATTAGACGGGAAACCTCTCTGACAGTCTGTGATTCTCTGTTGTTGCTGCTGCTGCTGTTGTGGTGATTGTTGTGTTGTTTAAGCTGGTAGAGCCTTGAGATAATCAGTCCTCTCCTCCTTTTTAATTCCTCAAAAAGCTTTGGGACTTCTCATTATGAACCACCAACTGAGTAGAATGAATGGAAAGTTTAGGTAGGCTAGCTCTTCCCATGGAGGAGTTTTATTCATAGGCTTTTCCACCTTGATTTTCATTGCAAATGATCTCATTGGGCTAATTTGGTGAATATACATACTTATAAACATGTACATATACTTATGTTTTAAATATGTGCACATGTATACTTATGTATTCATATATATACATATATTCACTGGATTATCTGGTGTTTATGCACATGTACATAAAGGTAGCAGAGAGTATGTGTATGTGTATACACACACACACATGCACAGGTATATATGCACAGAGACATATATATTCATCAAATTAGCTCTATATGTGTGTGTATATGTAGATATATAGACACACAGAGATACACAAATATACATGGCTATGTATATAAAATGCAATCATCCCTTGACATTCTTGAGTTTCATATTCCTGGTTTTGATTATTCATAGGCTGGCCACTGATAATTAAATGTGAATTTTGGGAGATTTGTGGCATACTGTAGAAAATCACAGATGGCACATGTATGTAAAAAAATCAGTAAGCCATAAATGCTTAAATATTGTATGTTATTAATCTATGTCATTAATTACTACCATAAGTATACATATATAAATTTATTATTAAAAAGTTAAATTGTATTAAAAATTTCAGTGAGCTAAAGAACTGAGCACTTCTGTACTCCCTTTAGGAATTCCTTCTCTTGGTTTCTCTACCACCAAGACTCAGTCATACATGCTTTTCTCTGGCAGTGATCCTTGCATCTTGCTGTTTTTCCATAAAAGATGGAAATTCATGAAGAAACTACTGCAGCTACAATGGCAGCTATGCAGACTCTACATGGTGTGCAAGATATTAATTTCTCTTGTGTAGAAACAGCAGTTCTTTTATGGGTATAGTATGTCGTTTAGCTTGTTTTTCTTTTTCTGTTAAATAAATATAATCAGAATTATTAAAAAAGAAAGGTTTGGGGTGGAGCTTAGAGTTATTTGCAGGTTTTCACATTCAAGAGTGTCTTGAACCCCTAACTCCTGCGAATATTGAGGGACAACTGTACATATTTTTACACATATACATGAGTGTTTTTTATGTTTCTTAGCTTCTGTATTTTTTATTTTTAATGTGGGAACCTGAATACTTTGTATTTGTGATTCAGACTGACCTAAGGCCTCTCCCCCTCTCTGGGGCCCACACCTATCAACAATTCTTCCAATACATTTTATTACTGTCCAATAATCCCCATCTCTCCCTCTGCAATGTTGAACTCCTGTTTATCTGGCCATAGAAGGTTAGAATTAAGAGGGACCTTACAGCTCATTTATTTGAAACCTCTCATTATACAGATGGGGTAATTGAGACTTAGGGAGGCAATAGCTTGCTGGAAGTCATACAGCTATTCTCTTGAATAAATTCATCATGTTGACCTTTAAGTATAAGAGATGTATCCTCAACCCCCCAAATTTACTCTAGTAATTACAATGCCTTTTGCACTAGTACCTAGGTTTGGCTTTCAGACTGACCATTGGGAAAATCCTCTTACCTCCAAAATATTTTCTCTTATTTAAATTTCTTCACTTCATCATACTGCATGAAGTTCTACCAATATCCTAATTCTTGACAAATGTGTCTTTTAAAATGAAATATACAAATATATATATATATGTGTGTGTGTGTGTGTGTGTATTTATATATATATATACATACATATATCTATATGCACACACACACACACACACACACACACACACAGATGCAGTCATTCATAGTTTAAAATAAATCAATTTAATCATATTGCTTTTGTCCTAAAATCTAGGAAGGGAATCACTGTGAATAAAAGAATTCTAATGAGGTGGGGAAAGGAACATGACTATGGAAAGAAGTCTAGATGAAGCCCAGAAAGTATGTAGAGGAGGGGCGGGGGAAAAGTTGAAGGGAAAGAGAAGGTATACTGTTCAACCTCCAGAAATAAGTACAAGGGATGGCACAGTATTGAGTGAACTATTAGCATGGTGGGGGCAAAACCAAAGGATGTGCAGCATCTCTGAGGAAATCTAAGTGGCCACTCAGAGGACTGCGGATTCCAGTTTAAATCAAAAGACCCCTGCCAACAATGAAGTGCACATGGCCCTTTCCTGTCAAAGGGAATTCAGTACTGTGAAAAAGACCCTTAAATTGGGGTGGGTCATTTAACTGGATGGCAAAGAGGGAAAGGGCACAGAGGTGTGACCTGCCCAGGCTGGGATGTTATTGTATCTGTTCTTGGAAACATCAAAACACGATAGCTGTAATTTTACAAACCCACAGAGCACCTTGGCTTTTATTTCCATTCAAATAGGGACATGCTGCTTACAAGGGAGTGGAGAAATAAATATTTCTCTATAAATGTCATCCACAGAGTGCTTTCACAACAGATCTTAGTATCTATCAATTGTGAGGGCAAATCAGTAGTTGGAAGACCCTAAAAAGGTCCATTATACCTATGAAGTTCAAGAGAGGCCTTGGCACAGTACCTTCTCTCACCTTGGTTGATCTCACAGTCTCCGTCTCCCTCTGTGTCTCTGTCTTTGTCTCTGTCTCTCATGCCTTCTATTTTCTTTTTTGTGTTGTTTCCCAGTTATTTCTTTCACTCCATTCATCTCACAGAGGAAAATAATCTCATTAAGTAATGATTGAGAACTGTTTGGAATGTTATCTCTCCAAGAGGATTTCCATTTAATAAGAAAATCCCTGAAAAGGATAATGCTTGAGTCAAAGGAATGACCCTCTATTCGCAGAATTCCACCCAGTTGCTTATGTTTGTATTCCCACTGCTTAGCATAATGCCAAGCACATAGTAGGTACTTTTAAAATGCTTTTTAGATTATTCATTATTACAGTGTTTGGGTCAGACTTGAGAAAAGCAAGCTTTGTCTGTCCTACCAAAGCATACCACATAGTAGGTATGATGTCTGTTAATAAAGTTGTCCCATGTTTAGGGCTGCAAATAGTACTGAAGGCTTAGTGGGATACTCTGAGGCACTCTTTTCCCTATCCAATTATTTCTATCATCAGGGCAAGAAGTTTGGATACCCTCCCCTAATGACGTTTTAGTTCTGCCAAAGTGGCGAAGAAAATGGAACTTAGATATTCCTATTTGAGATTACCTGACACTTGCCAAATGGGAAGCAAACTCTATATCTATGTCTATTTTAAATGCACACACACACACACACACACACACACACACACGTATGGCACAGCTAGGTGAAGTAGGTAGAATGCGAGACCTGGAAGTCAGGAATATTCAAGTTCAAACCTAGCCTCCGACACTTATTAGCTATATGACCCTGGGTAAGTCACTTAACTCTGTCTCAGTTTCCTCATGTGTAAAACGAGCTGAAGAAGGAAATGGCAAAATGTTCTAGCATCTTTTCCGAGAAAAGCCCAAATGGCATCATAGAGGGTCTGAAACACCTGAACAACTATATGTGTGTGTATATACATATATTTATATGTGTGTATATGTATATAAGCACATACATATACATCTACACACACATATATAATATATAAATAGGTTGTGTCTATACACTATACCCATACCCACACACCACCCACACCCACTCAAACACCACATTCACCCACCCATACATCCACACATGCAGACATACAGATACATATATACACATACACACATACTATGTATATATCTGTATATGTGTGCATATATATGTATATATATATGAAAAGATGTTGAGTCAGTATGCTCTAGTGGAAACAGCACTCATCTGAGAGTCAGGAGACCGGGGTTATAGGTGTTACTGGCTTCCCATGTGACCTAGGACACACCAGATAATCTCTCTGGGCCTTGGTTTCTTCAATCTACTAAATAAGAATGATGAATTAATTTAATCTTTAGGGTCCTTTCCAGTTCTTTCAGTTCTTCAATTTACTTTTTTCTTAATGTCTCTATGAGCAAAAAATACGCAATTATTTCTATAGTAATGACTGCTTCTCTGTGGAAGTGGATTTTCTCAGGGTTGGCATACAAAGTGCATGTATCATGTAAAGTGGTACTAAAAAATGATGAACTTGAAGTCAGAGGTTCAAGCTCCTGGTTTTAACTGTGCTAACTTGGGAAAATCACTTCACTTCTCTGGCTGCTAGCATTTTATAAATCAAAGTCTGATGGAAAAATTCAATCTGTCTCATCTGAATGACTGTCTATTGTGATACTTCCAGAAACACTTCAGCAAGATACTTGGAAACAATTCACAGGCAATAAGAGACACTCTGAAGAGTTTTCATGTGAGAAAGAAGAAACAAATTGAGTTTACCTCAAATTCCATGGTTAAAGTGAGAAGTAGAACTATCTCTATACTATACTGCTTGCCTTCCAGTCATCATCCTTATCTCTCCCCAATCTGGAACCTTAAACTCTGCCCCAGGATGCCAAGCTTTCGTAGATGAACGTTCGCCTTACATTGCCCCAAATCAGGTCTCCACAACACTTTTCAACCATTTCCACGGCATGCTGTCATACATGTCCCCACCTCCCTTTCTACCTCCACCTTGTATGTGGTCTCCCACATTAGAATGTAAGGTTCTTGAAGACACATAATCTTCTTTGTGTATCCACAGTGCTTAGCACAGTGCCTTGTACTTAGTAAGAGCTTAATAAATGCATCCTTTGTCTGTCTGTCTATCTATCTATCTATCTTTCTATCTCAAGCATTTAGTCCATGGCTATTTCCACAGCTCACATAATGCCACAGCACCGCCCTGTATAGCCTAATATAACTCTATAATATAACTCTCCCGAAATGGGCTATCAAAGCTACTGTTTCGGATATTGTGACCACTTGTGATAGGTAAAGTGTCAAGACCTGGGGTACTGTTGGCAATTTAAGTGTGTAATTAAATTCCCAGTATAATTAGTCATCTAATTGCACATCCAAATGTAGTCCACATTTGCACATATAATTAATTATGACTTAATTGAAAGCACTCTGCTCATAATGATTTGTTCTAATTTTCCTTCAACTCAAATTACCAAGGGCAAATTTGGTTTCACAATCATTGTGGAAAATCCTTTTTATTTATTCTCAAAATGTTAAAAAAGGAGGGCAATAAGAGTGATGTTCTTCGTGGAACTGAATGTTGTAAACTAAAAATAAAAACTCTCAAAAAATAAAAAAAGAGTAATGGACTTCTTAAAAGGAAAGGACTTTCAATCTCTTCTTAAGAAAAAGGATGCTTTCAGACAGATCATACTGAGAAGTGGGTTGGCTTTGGATGTGAGTCTATCAATGGAGAGGAAGAAAAAAAATTTATGAATGTGCTCATTCCAACATTAATAAAATTAGCCTTTCCACTATATCACCCTTTCCTGGGTCAGTACAGAGGGCAGTGTTTGTTTGTAAGGGTCACCACACAGAAAAACTCTGTGACTAAAGTCACAGAGCTCCATGTCCAAATCACCTTATCTCCACCTAAAGCAGCAATTTTAATTCTCCTTTTGGAAAGAGTGCTTTATAAGGCACTTGCACATATAATTAAGCCTTCATGTACAAGTTAAAGCCATTTCCTGGAAATTAGAGGAGACATGGTCCATTATAACACACAGGGAATAAAGAAACTGAACCAAATCCTGAGATGGGGATGCTAACAATTGATTTGACAATCACATCTCCCATGCATTCATCTTTCATGCCACCTTTCAGTTCAAGGTGTGCGGGGAGGAGCAGAGAGGACAAGATTGACAGGAAATTCACTAGGAGGTCCCTGCTCCTGTTATTTGGATATATGATGGGAAAAGAAGAAACATCAAGCCATTAAAATTAATGCCATGTAAAGTCACACAAAGCGTTTCCTGCAGTGTGCTCAAAGAGGTCAATTTGTGGTTCACCTGGGAACCATAGCTCTGAAATCACTGACTTGTGCATGTTAAAATCTCAGTTTTAACTTGGGCACTTAATTTAGCATCCATTAGAGCTTCTCTTCCATGTTGAACCTTGCCCTGAACAAGATGTCATTTCATAAACCCAATTAAACATGGTGCTTACCATGGTTTAAATACCAAGTCGGATTTAATGTATCATCCAATTTCACAGATCAGCAATGTTTCCCTTGTCTTTGGTGCCCTGAATCATTTGCCCATGAAAATAACATAACTTGGTAGCGTTTATCTCAGCAGTCCTAGTAGATATGACTTAATAAAAATAGTCTAACTATTGCTTTTTTGTGGCTAAAACAATTGAGAAGGCTTCAGGTGGGTGTATTAAAGGGAAAGATTGGACACTATGGGAAGCATTTCCCCAAGAATGAACTTCAGGCTTGCTGGAATATAGCAGCATATTTTCTGGACGGTAATAAGCTACATTCCAAACAATAGGATAAAAACATTTTGATCAGGAATAAATTCATAAACACAATTGTGATGCCTTGGTACCCCATGAAGTTTTCAAATCCAAGCCGTATGTAATCAGTGAATCCCCTCTGCTACATCACCAATTCGCTGTTGCTTAGCCCCTGCTTGCACATTTCCCATGAGGTAGAACTTACTACCTCCAGAGAGAACCATTCCACTCTGGGAGAGGGCTAATTATTCACAAGCTTTCCATTACATTAAGTTTAAGTGTCCTTCTACATAGCTTCTGCCCATTCCTCCTAGTTATGACCTCTGGAGCCATATGGAATAACTTTTATCCTCCTACGTGACAATGCAAAAATTAATAACAATAACTGTCATTTATATAAGTCTGTATGTTACTTTTCATATTTTACTTTGATCAAGTCTCACTAAACCCTATGGGATAAAGTAGCTAATGAGAATAATACATAGAATGCTAGACTTGGGAAGAAGACCTGAATTCAAATCCCATGAAAGACACTTTCTAGATGCATGAACCTGGGCAAGTAACTTAACCTCTGTCTGTTTTAGGACATCTATAAAATGAAGATCATAATAGTACCAAGTTGCAGTATTGGTGTGAGGATTAAAAGAAAGAAAACATTGTAAAGTGCTTCGCAAACCTTAAAGGATTTAATAAATGCTAGCTATTATTATTGTGACTTTTATTATTATGATCATTAGGATCTAATTTTCTCCATTAAACCTTTCCAGTCCAACTCAGCATATGGTGATTTTTCCTTCCTCCAAACTTCTATAAAGCACATTGTATGAATTTCCTATATGACATTGGGATAATTGACCTGAAGACTCCATTTATTCATTTTGTCGATACTGTATGTGTCTTCTTATCCCCTTTCACGCTTCTTTGAGTCATACTTCATTCTTATATTATTGAAGCAATTCAGGATGAGATTGGAATGCAGAATTATGGATGAATGGTTGAGCAAAGAGAGAAAGAACCTTGTAAGAATGTGTGTGAAAAGTTATTAAGAAGATTAAATGACTAAAGAAAGTAGAGTTGTTGCTGGAAACTATAACACAGACAAAAAATGTGAGTCCAGATGGAAGGTCACCACCCTCTAAATAGTGGATAGTAATACATAGAAGTCTATAAGCCTATTTGAGAGTGTGTGCTTGGGGCTGCGGTTGGAGAGGGGATACTTAAGAAAAGCTTCTTGGCGAATACAACTTTGACAATAGGGATTCTCTGTCCATGGATGAATTACTCTACTCTTTTCCACTTCTAATTTTATATGAAATCATTCCTTGGTTGCTTCATGGAGAAACAGATGAACTGCTTACACAGCAAGATCAAGTGGTAGCTGATGAATAGATTGTATGCTCCATCATTATCTAAACAATGTCAAAAAATACATGAGGAAGTCTCCTATCGTTCTGGGTGAGCCTAGAATGTCAAATTGAAGGCCATGAACAAGTGTTGCACAAAATGAATGAGTTGCAATTCCTATCAATGTAAGGAATACCATATTGATGAAATCACTTCTCAATCTTGAGTATTCAGTTATTTACTGTTTTATAACTTGATATCCAGTCAGATACACTGTCTTCTTAATACATCACATAAATTCCCAACTCAATATTTTCACTACTGGTTGCCTTCCCAATAAGAATCTTTATTTCTTTTGTCTAGGAAATCCTAACCAACCCTCAAGTTCCCCTCAAGTCACATTGTGAGATTGATCTCTCCACTCAAAAGTCTGATAAATGTCATAGTATACAGTTATCTTTGGGCTTTTGTTTTGTTTTCTTATGGACCATTATGTGTATGTCATTCATTTAAAGAATATTAATTATGTACTTTCTTGAGTATGTCCAGAGTGCTATTATAGGCCATGCGGATAGCTGAGATATAGATCTTATGCATATAGATAGATAGATAGATAGATAGATAGATAGATAGATAGATAGATACACATGACCTATCTACATCATATTTGTCTATATATTATATATCATAGATATCATTTAACCTCTGTTTGCATTAATCCGTTGGAGAAGAAAATAGCAAAGCACTCTAGAATCTTTTCCAAGAAAAATCCCATGGACACTATGAGTCCATCCATGGGTACACGAAGACACGATTGAACAACAGCAACATAATTGAACAACCTGTCTATTTTAGTTAGCAGAAGGAAATCTCCTAGGTTGTATCTCTTGGGATATCTCAAATTTTAGAATTCTCAAGTTTGAGTGGGTAAGGACCAGACCTATAGAGTAGGGGATTTACTGATACACTATGTTACTTGGAGAAAGGAAAGTATAATCTAAGCAATGACTGTTTAGAATCCTGTTTGGAGAGTATAGTCAACAGTTACTTAGACAATGTAGGCCTGATACTAAGGGAATTGCTTGTTTAGCAGCCCGTAAAATATGTTTAACTTCTTAGAGGACTTGATGGGCTATATGAATACTTTATATATTTTCTGTATATAAGTATGGGCTCTAGTGAGTTCTTTGCATCTCTTGCATTGTCTGAGGGCTGAAATAAAGATTGTCCCAAATGATACCCATTTATCATTTTGAGTACCAATATGGAAACTAGTGATTCTTCCTCTTATTTGGGGAAACCTACACATGAGCTATGTATCCTGAGTATTTTAAATTTTCCTGAAGCATCTTGGGTGGAGAAATGAGCAAAATAGAGAAACTGACCCTCTTGTGGTCAGTCCCCATGATCTAATCTGGTCCATGGGACCCAAGAGTCCTAAGGGAGGGAGCGGGTAGGTGAGAAACCCATAAAAGAAGTACAAATAAAAACCTGCAAGAATTTAGGAAGAAAAAAAATACTAGAAGAAGGAGAGGCTGCTTTCAGTTAAAATGAAATCATTATCATCATCAATCGCTAATATGCTAAGCATTTTAGAATTATTATCTCATTTGAAGAAGTCTTCACAGAGATAGCATTATTTAAGCTGGGTTTTGAAAAATGGGCTGGATGTCCATAGACATATAAGGAAAAAAGGGAATTTTTGACAGAGGTAGTGATTTTGGGGAAAGGCATGAAGGTGGGAATGCACAAGCTAATTTGGTGAAACATTAAGTGGAACAATTTGATTGGAATGTATGGCTCATATAAGAGAATACTGAAAAACAAACCTGGGAAGGCAGGTTGGGATAGGTCAGGGTTGGGGAACTTGAGGCCTTGAGGCCACATATGGCCTTCTAGGTCCTTGGTGAGGCCTTTAGACTGAGTACAAGTTTTACGGAACAAATTCTTTTATTAAGGAGATTTGTTCTGTGAAGGTTGGAGTTAGTCAAAGGGCCACACTTGAAGACCTAGAGAGCCACATGTAGCCTCAAGTCTGTAGGTTTCCCACTCCTGGTAGGGTATAAACATTTAGGAATGCCAAGTTAAGAATTTTTTTACTTTACTAACTTCATTGCTGTTCAGTCATTTTTTTTCAATTGCATCCCACTTTTCATGACTCCATTTGAGATTTTCTTGGCAAAGAAATTGGAGTGGTTTGCCATTTCCTTCGCCAGTTCACTTTACTATTGAAGAACTGAGGCAAAGGGAGTTAGGAGACTTGTCTAAGGTCACACAGCTAGTAAGTGTCTCAGGCCACATGTGAACTCAGGAAGATCAGTCTTCCTGACTCCAAGCCTGGTACTTTATTCAGTGTGCCATCTAGCTGCCCTTTAGAGATTTGATTGGTGGGTTGACATCATCAAAAATAGACTTTAAGAAAATGAATCTGAAGGCAGTATGCAGGATGTACTTAAAATGGGAAGACACCAGAGACTGGAGACAAATTATTAAGTAATTGTAATTCCTGTCTGATGAGAGCTTAAATAACTGTATTGTCAGTGGGAGTAGAAAGGGGAAAAAATGAATATAAAAGAAAAAAATTCTGGTATATAGTACATATAGCTTTCATCTCCACAGGAAATGTTGTCACATTCTGGAAATTAGGTATAAAGCTTTATTATATCCTACATAGCACTGTAACAACAATGCTGCTAGCAGCTGCTGTGGAGGTAAAAGTCCAACAACAAAAGCACACGAGGGCTACTAGCACAGGTTCTTTGATCTGCTTTTCTAAGGAAAGCAACTTTAAGGGGTTAACAATCTCACTTTCATTAAACATACATATATCATTCACTTAGTTCAGGGGAAAAAGTCAGCACCCTGAACTTCAGAGAAAATACAAACAGATCAACAGACAGGCTTTTGTCTGATCAAGATATCACATACATAGATACCAAAAAGAGAAGCAACAACATCTGGGTTGTCAAAGCTGGGGTGGGGGAGGTCCTTGACAGCTACCCAGAGTCTCCACATCAACACTCTTCCAATGAGTGTGACCCCAAAAGCAAAATGCCAACCTCAGAGAGCATATACCTTGTTCAGGGCTGTGAGGACTCAGAGCCTACTTAGCAAAAAGGGGTGTGGGAAAGATCTTTAATCACTAGCCCCAGATCATATACATTGTTTCCAATCAATGACTCTCCATTCAAACAAAGACTTAAGGACCACTGTGCCTCAGAGCTTAGAAGCACTCCAAAAGACCCCGCTTTGCTTGCCATTACATTTGAAGGGCAAGACTCATCAAAGGTACTTGATTACCTCAGTGCTGAGAAGCACTCCAAAACAAAAAACAAAAGGTCTCACTTTACCTGCCCCATTCAAACAAAGGCAAAATTCATTACAGGCACTTGATTGCCTTAGCATTCCAAAAGGGAAAACAGTAAAAAAATCCTACCTTGATTACCCATTACAAGCAGTTAGGACATAGTGGTTTGTACATATTAGTTGCTCAATAATTCTTGATCTTTTTGTGGGAGGTGGGGAGAATAATAGGCAGTTACTTTTGCCCCTAAATCATACATTTAAAGTGCTTCCTACTTTGCTCAAATATAAGGTTAACTCTGTATCCTGGAGAGCCAAGGACTTTCTTTTCTTTTCCAACTTGGTGTTAGGGGTAGGATATAGAAATAAGATGAACAAATTTTAGACTTCTCCTCTCCCTCCTTGACCAGAGGAGGAACTCATGACAAGAGGGTTGGAACTTCCTGTTGACATTCTAGACTAAGCAGTGTCCCTGGAACTGGTTAAAGAGTGTCTGCATTAGAGAAAAGAGACAAATTAGACACACTGAAGAAAGACAGCTTCAGAACTCTATAAGGGGCCCTATACCATGACTAAGGAAAACCTCATGAGTATTCCATGAGGGAGATAAAAAGGATTTCCAAGAACCAACAGCTATGAGTTATGTCTTGACCATGTGTGCTC
Source organism: Trichosurus vulpecula (assembly GCF_011100635.1). NCBI lineage: Eukaryota > Metazoa > Chordata > Mammalia > Diprotodontia > Phalangeridae > Trichosurus > Trichosurus vulpecula. The sequence goes on along the minus strand of NC_050574.1, from coordinate 287,601,546 downwards.
TCAAAACTTGAGCTCATTTTCCCCTGTACTATGGAAGTACTGGTGGGAGAATGCATCCCATGTTGAGGGGTTTAGATTTTTTTTAACCACCTATTCTTACATTATGACCTTAATAAATATCTGTTTCTAGAAGCTAGTTAAATTTAGCTGGCTAATTGATAGCAAGTCATAATAATGGGAAAACACACCAATGGGAGCCCATGAACCATATCATTATAATCCCCTACCCAATCACTTCAAGGTTAGCACCAGAATGTGAAGGGAGAACCATAACAGTTGAGCTCTTGGGATTCAGCATGCCACTGGCAGTGAGAGTTAGGAGAGTAGCTCCTGAGCACACTGGAATTATTGATACTGATAGCAGGTTGCCAGTAGTAGTGAAGAAGTTAAAGAAAAGTGATAGGTAGGGAACCATAGGTTTCTAGGGGTGCTTGAGACTCCAAAATACCTACGCTCCAGGTCCTGCCAAAAAGAATTAGACTCAAGCCTTCTCAGCCAAGGGAAAAAACAAAGTTTATTAGGGATTCACCATAATGGGTTGTCTTAAGAAATCCCAGCCTTTGTGATGCCTGTTTCCACAAGTGGGCCAGATTCAACCTACTGAGCTAGACTGAATCTGAGCGCCTTCGTGGAGGCGAGATGAGACTTAGGTACACAAAGATTGTGGGAGGGACTAAGGGGTGGTCTGGGGTGACTAGAGAAGGGGTTTAGGGCAGGTCTTGAGGAGGAGTCTAAGGAGGAGCTTGATGGGACCTGGATGAGGTCAGACTCTAGGAACCAAGAGAATAGGGTTAAGGGTGGGAAGTAGCTGAAGGCATGGATATTGATAGTATCAAGCAAGTAGCTGGACAATAAAGGGCAAGGCTAGGTAGAGATTTGGGCCTAATGATAATGTAAGGTTATAGCCTCAGGCCAAGGCCACATCAAGTGGGAAGATTCAAGGTGAGTTCAAGGGGGTTCCCAGAGACTGTACCCCAGGTTCAAGGGGTTTCCCAGAGACTGTGCCCTCATCATTCTCCCCTCAAATAAATAGAACCCAAATTCTTTTGGGGTCCAAGGGGTTTCCCACAGTCTAAACCCAATCAGTGGTGCTGTTGTCCAGTGATTATGTACAACAGGGAAAATAAGTTGTGAAGTTAATTTCTACTTTAGAAAGGGAACTACTCAAGTGTTTTCCCCTAGGGCAAGTTGAACAGAAAATAACCTAACCAGGACCTGAATGGAAGCATGTGATACTATATGCAGAATCATGTCAGTGAACCCTGTGACCTCTCCCTCTGATTGGGTGGCTTCTCTCTGAATCTCCATCTAAGGAAGGTTCTCTGGCTAACTACATCTTTCTCACAAGATCATACTACAGATGTCTCTATCATGTCTTGGCTCCCAAGGGCACCTTTAACCCTGACCTCTTCAGCTTCCTTTTATTTGTCACTTTCTTCCATTTGAATGTAAGCAACTTGAGGGCAGGGATTGTCTTTTTGCTTAAATTTGTATTTGCATGGTGGCACTGGGCCTGTAGATTTGGTGCCAAATTTGGGATATTGTGAACAAGGGAAAATTCTGAAATTGCAGTGGCAGGACATGTGAGGGAAAGAACAAATTCTGACAATACTGACCCTCTCACCAACAGAAAAAATTCTTGACTTATCCTTTCACTCAGTACGAAATGAGTGCAGAGGTGGTTCACTTCTTTAGATGGTAAAAATCTATATGAGAAAAAAAAATAATAATTAGTAGACAACAGATGATGTTGATTTAAATTTTAAAGCATCAGTTATTAACTTTAATCTTTAAAAATAGGTAAATAAGGAAACAGTAAAAATGAAAAGAATATGCATTTTTTAGAGATCAGAGAAGAAAAAAATTCAAAAGAAAACCAGAACAAAAGAAGATGAAAATAAAAGAGTGATTTTAAAAAATTAATTAATTAGCTTTAAATAAATGGTTTTCTTAAAACACAATAAATGTGTATTTGAGCTAGTGACCTAGTATCTTTCAGCTAATGCATGTGTGTGTGTGTGGGGGGGGGGATATAATTGTACAAATGTGTAGAAAATACATTTTGATTAAATTCAATAATGAATACCAAATTATAAGCATCTTGAGAGATTAAACAACAGCAAAAAATACATGGTATGTACTTCTAATCAATATTTCTTTCATGTAATAATAAATTGTTTCAGAGCTCCAAGCAAGATGACATTAAATGTTTATGTCTAAGCTATGCTACCTTTCATAACTTCAAAACAGCAAGAAATCATCCAAAAAAGCAGAAAAAAGAAAGAAATCCACATAATGAAAACTCCAGAACAGCAGAAAGATTAAAAAAGAAACAATGAGGGAATAAAATTTTGGATTAAGGAGATCTGGGTTCATACACCATCTACTTATAAGTCACAACTTTTTTAGGACTCAATTTGTTGTTCGGTTGTTGCAGTTGTGTCTGGCTCTATGTGATCCTATTTGGAGTTTTCTTGGCAAAGATATTGAAATGGTTTGTCATTTCCTTCTCCAGCTCATTTTACAAGTGAGGCAACTGAGGTAAACAGGGTTAGCTGACTTGTCTAGTCACACCTAATAAGTATCTGAAGCTGGATTTGAACTCAGCTCTTCCTAACTCCAAGCCCAGCATTGTATCCATTGTGCTACCATTGTGCCCTGTGACTCAGTTTATTATACTGTAAAATGTGTTTTAGAGTACGTAGCCGCAGAGACCAGAAGCCAGGCGGAGGGGGCCCTAGCGCCCTGAATATGTGAGCTGCGGCAGTTACCAGACCCCTCGACCCACAAACACCAAAGACTGCGGAGAAGGTTAGTGGGAAAAGCTGCGGGAGTGGAAGGAGTTCGCGGTTCGGCTTCCAGCCCCGGGGGCAGCGGAGGTGGGGCAGCTACAGCTGTTGTTACTTCCGGCTCCAGGCCCACCTGGTGGGAGGAATTAAGTGGCGGATCACAGCAGGGGTGCACAGCCTGCCGAAGATCTGAGCCCCGCCTGGACTGGGGGTCCTTGGGGAAGGAGGAGTGCGGCTCTGACAGAGCTGGCACCTCCCCCCCAAACGTAGAACATAGAACTCTGTAATCTACAAGCAGTCATACCCCACTGAAAAACTCAAGAGTCAAGTTAGTTGGTTGGGAATATGGCCAGGCAGCGAAAACGCGCCCAGATTCAGTCTCAGACTTTGGATTCTTTCTTTGGTGACAAAGAAGACCAAAACATACAGCCTAAAGAAGACAACAAAGTCATAGAGCCTACAACCAAAGCCTCCAAGAAAAACATGAACTGGCCCCAGACCATAGAAGAACTCAAAAAGGATTTGGAAAAGCAAGTTAGAGAAGTAGAGGAAAAATTGGGAAGAGAAATAAGAAGGATGCGAGAAAACCATGAAAAACAAGTCAATGACTTGCTAAAGGAGACCCAAAAAATACTGAAAAATACACTGAAGAAAACAACACCTTAAAAAATAGACTAACTCAAATGGCAAAAGAGTTCCAAAAAGCCAATGAGGAGAAGAATGCCTTGAAAGGCAGAATTAGCCAAATGGAAAAGGAGGTCCAAAAGACCACTGAAGAAAATACTACTTTAAAAATTAGATTGGAGCAAGTGGAAGCTAGTGACTTTATGAGAAATCAGGATATTATAAAACAGAACCAGAGGAATGAAAAAATGGAAGACAATGTAAAATATCTCCTTGGAAAAACCACTGACCTGGAAAATAGATCCAGGAGAGATAATTTAAAAATTATTGGACTACCTGAAAGCCATGATCAAAAAAAGAGCCTAGATACCATCTTTCAGGAAATTATCAAGGAGAACTGCCCTGATATTCTAGAGCCACAGGGCAAAATAGAAATTGAAAGAATCCATCGATCGCCTCCTCAAATAGATCCCAAAAAGAAATCTCCTAGGAATATTGTTGCCAAATTCCAGAGCTCCCAGATCAAGGAGAAAATACTGCAAGCAGCCAGAAAGAAACAATTTGAGTATTGTGGAAACCCAATCAGAATAACCCAAGATCTGGCAGCTTCTACATTAAGAGATCGAAGGGCTTGGAATGTGATATTCCGGAGGTCAATGGAGCTAGGATTAAAACCTAGAATCACCTACCCAGCAAAACTGAGTATCATGTTCCAAGGCAAAATATGGATTTTCAATAAAATAGAGGACTTTCAAGCTTTCTCAGTGAAAAGACCAGAACTGAATAGAAAATTTGACTTTCAAACACAAGAATCAAGAGAAGCATGAAAAGGTAATCAAGAAACGGAAATTGCAAGGGACTTACTAAAGTTGAACTGTTTTGTTTACATTCCTACATGGAAAGATGATGAGTATGATTCATGAGACCTCAGTATTAGGGTAGTTGAAGGGAATATGCATATATATATATATATATGCATATATATATATGTTTATGTATATATATAAGTGAATGTGTATGTATGTATCTAAGTGTATATGTATATATGTGTATGTATGTGCATATATATATATGTAAAAGAGAGAGAGCAGACACAGGGTGAGTTGAGGATGAAGGGAAGATAGCTAAAAGAAATAAAATGAAATTAAGGGATGAGAGAGTAACATACTGAGAGAGGGAGATAGGGAGAGATAGAATGGGGTGGATTATCTCACATAAAGGTGGCAAGAGGAAGCAGTTCTATGGGAGGAGGGGAGAGGGCAGGTGAGGGGGGAATGAGTGAACCTTGCTCTCATCAGATTTGGCCTGATTGGGTATCTTACCCCACAGGAAAGAAGAGGGAGGAAGATAAAAAAAAAATAAAAGGCGGGGGGATGATGGAGTGGAGGGCAGATGGGGGTGGAGGTAATCAAAACAAACACTTTGGAAAGGGGACAGGGTCAAGGGAGAAAATTCAATAAAGCGGGATGGGTTGGGAAGGAGCAAAATGTAGTTAGCCTTTCACAACATGAGTATTGTGGAAGGGTTATACATAATAATACATGTGTGGCCTAGGTTGAATTGCTCAACTTCTTAGGGAGGGTGGGTGGGAAGGGAAGAGGGAAGGGAATTTGGAACTCAAAGTTTTAAAATCAGATGTTCAAAAACAAAAAAAAGTTTTTGTATGCAACTAAAAAATAAGATACACAGGCAATGGGACGTAGAAATTTATCTTGCCCTACAAGAAAGGAAGGGAAAAGGGGATGAGAGGGGAGGGGGGTGATAGAGGGGAGGGCTGACTGGGGAACAGGGCAACTAGAATATAAGCCATCTTGGAGTGGGGGAGGAGGGCAGAAATGGGGAGAAAATTTGTAATTAAAACTGTTGTGAAAATCAATGTTGAAAACCAAATATGTTAAATAAATAAATAAATAAAAATAAAAATAAAAATAAAAAATAAATAAAAAAAAAAAAAAGAGTACGTAGCCGCAGGGGTCCTTCTAGCTCTAAATCTATCATCTTATGAAATGAAAAATAAAAAAGGATGTTTAATGCAATAAAGAAATATTGTGGAATAAAACAGTTCAACAAGCAAATCTCCGGCAGATGTGAATAGTTTCACAACTGATAAACCCTCTAAAATGAAAATAGGACAATCACAAGATTCATTAGAATTGAAAAATTTAGTAAAGGAATTAAAAAACAAGATATTGATTAAAATTAGACCACTAAAATATTTGAAATTATGCAAAAACAACAGCTAGATTATCTGTCTATATCCTTTGACCCTGGAATCTCAGTGTTGAGCATAAGACAGTCAAAGATAGAAAGAAAAAAATCCAATATACAATATAACACAATATTCATAGCAGTACTCTTTGGGAGCAGAAACACTGAAAATTAATTAGGTGCCTATTGACTGGAGTATGAATTTAAAAAGATTTTGATATATGAATGTAATGAAATATGATTGTCACTGAGAAATGACAAATCTCATTGGGATGAATTCAGAGAAATACTGGGAGACATTTATGAACTGATCCAGAGGGAAATAAGCAGAACCAAGGAAATGATATCTAAAGGTGTCAGATTCAGTATCCCCAGACCATAGGCACTTGCGAAACTTCTGAAGGAGACCAGAATCAGATTAAAATGCAATAAAGGAAATGTTTAACATAATTAATAATAATACAATACAAATTGAATAATGTTAATTTGTGGCTTTCTAGGTCAATATGAAACCTGCATGGATCCCTTCTATTTAAGTTTGGCACCATTGATTATATATGATCACTAAAACAACATAAATTAAAATGTATTTTTTTAAAAAGTCAAGCTTTTAGTAATTGGGGAAAAAAATGAAGGAACCATTGGGCAGAAAATGACGCATTCGTAGTCTTTGCAAATAAGAGGTAGTGAAGTATGAAGATAGAATATTTCATTCATTGTCAGATGTAGTTCAGGTATCAATTTTTTTTTTTGCTTAGTTGTTTTTCTTTAACAAGAAAAAGTGCTCAACCTGGCAGGTGATTTGGAAAAACTCATTATAAAGACAAAAGCATCAAAAAATATACTTTAAAAAAAATTAGAAAGCACAAATAAGAAAATCAAAAGTTTAGAACAGAGGATAGAAGAATTTAATATAGAAAGTGATGCTGAAAAAAGAATGATAGACATCTATTGGGAAATGGAATGCAAGCTGTAGTGACTAAATGCATTAGAATATAATTGTGCTGAAAGAAATTGTGAATATGAGAAATTTATAGTACCAGGACCAATTTTATTACAACTTAAAACACAACAGCTTTTTTAAAAATATTATTAGATTCTATGTATCAGTTGAAAAACAAACAAACATCAGTTGATACATGAAGAGCTATGTTTCTAGGAGTGGGCTTCTGAACTTGAGTCATTTCGCACAGGTGTTTACAGTATAGAGAAAATACATAGTTTTCTGGGTTCATAATTGTTCAGTTAGTAGCCTTGGGATCAATTTTGTGTTTCAAGGAAAGAGAGGTAAAGACTTCCAAATCAGCCACTCTGTTATTGATCTTCAGCATCTAAGATAGGTTGGTTTCTGTTTATCTTTAAGTTATCCCTGCACAATAATAAGAATAATAATAAATAGAATAAGTGAAGGCAAAAGATTGAGATCAGATGTAATCGACCATTTAACACCAAAATAGAGACATTCTAAAATGACATAATTCAAATATGAACTGATTCAGAGCGAAATAAGTACAACCAGAACAGCAATATACAAGCTCAATACAAAATAGAAGTTTTAAAGATCATTAAAAGGAAGTCAAACATTGAGTAATTTTTAAAATTTATCCTAGGGAATAAATAAGAAAACCTATCTTCCTTCTCTTGGCAGATAGGACAGAAAGTTACTGGGCAGAACATTCTGCACATATTCAGATGTAGTTAGTTACTCTATCAAATGCTTTTGCCTTCACTTTGTTATGTTTTCTTTAATATAAAGCAATACTCAGTGTGTGGGGGGGTAGTGCTATTTCTAGGAATAAATATAATGTTGTAAGGGAGTGATGTATGAGATGTTATTTTATTTTTGCCCATGTAGGTTTTGTATGTCAACATGGGTTTTTCTAGATATGGCTCACATGTAGAAATGAATAGACGTTTCTAGCCTCTCCTACCATACTTATCGAATGAAAACTTTGATTTCTGCCAACAGGGGAGGCAGGAGGTCAGGACATGAGCCTGGCTATTCTGCTCCCCTCAGAGAACAGTGGTTCTGGACTAGTATCATATCTGTCTTCTTACTTAAATATTGCTAGTCTAGGGGAAGTCATTTTAGGTTCAAGCTACATTTTTCATCACCATTCCTGAATGTGAAAGGAGGACTCCAAGCAAATATACAAGACTTGACTCCATTCCCACTAGATGCTACTTCTTCAATGAACACACAACAAAAAAAAAAGATAAATTTGTTTATCCAAATTCATAGCAAAACAGAAATCAGAGGAAGAATACATACTAGATGATACATAGAATATAATATATGTACATACGTGTGTATATATTCATATATGTGTCTGTATCTATCTATGTAGATACACACACATAGAACATACAATATATACAAGACAATACATAGAATAATAAGTGGGTTCTCCCATTAGAAGATTTTTCAGCTCAACCAAGTTGAAAAGTCTCCTTTTTTTTTTTAAAGGTCACAATGTGTATTTATTCCTCATATGTTACATTCTTCATCACAGTTAAAGCTGAAGAGTTAAAAACATTGTGGGTGATTATGGATTACAGCTGATCACCAGTTTGTTTCCTGCTAGTTATCTAGAACACTCAAAGCTCATCTATCTCCCCAAGAGGTTCCCTGAAAGCAACAGGGGGAGCGCTGCCCTTTCTAACTATGGAGCCTTCTGTTCAATTATCTGATGCAGGACTGAGACACTGTCAACTTGCCCACTCAGAAGTTTCATGACTCATATAGATAGCTCTCCTTATTGTCTTCTCTTCTCCCCCCTCCTGCCTTTACCAAACTCAATCTGATCATGGATGAGTGGAGGCCTCCAGAATTTTCAATGAGTTACCAAACCACTGCTGAGCATGGTAGCTAATTCCATTGCTACATGAGCAAATGCAGCCTTGCCTCCCTGCAAGTTCCTATAAAATGCTGTTGTCTGCCATCTTCATGAGTCTAGCAGCTGACCAATGTAGGTTGCCGGATCTGTTGTCCCTTATCAGTACCACCCTCCTTGTATAGTAAATCTCACCCAAGGAGAGATTCCACAAAATCTCTACTGTAGCAAGCTAGGAATAAGGCTATGATAGGATTTGTGAGCTCTCTATATGTTGGCTTCTTCCTAGAGTCTTTCTCTCCCTTCAGGCATTTGAAGAGAGGTTGGTATTGAGCATCCTCTTTCTGTAAACTGTAAACTTGAAAAGTAGGATCTCTCTTCCCTCTAGCTCTCATAAACTCCACTCATATCCCATACAACTTGCAGACCACTGAGTAATCAATGTCCACCAATGAGAGAGTCCCGTACAATTTGCCCTTTGAGCCAAGGGTACAATGTAAATACAAAAGTCAGAAATAACTTTTTTAAAGAAAGACTGGAAGACATAAAAAATTTAAAAATGCAGATATGCAAGAAAAACAAAGTCAAATACAACAAAATTGAAAGAAATTTCAAGTTTCTGTTAGCCAAAGCAAATGACCTTGAAGGTAAGCCTCAGTGAGAAAACTAAAGAATTATGGATTCCAACAAAAACTTGATGAAATAAAGAGTGTGACAACAACATTTTAGGAAATCATGCTATGAAATTTCCCCAATGTATTAGAATTTTTAGCCCTGAGAGTAGAATTAGCCCCAATTTTACCTCATTCAGAAATGTTGCCAAGATTCAGAGTTTCAGGATCAAAGAATGCTTTTTTGCCAGTTGCAAAAAGGAGACATGCACAAATGTCAGTTCTGTTTCCACAGGACAACTTATCAATAAAAGAAAATGAAATAAATAAATGGAACATGACCTGCTAAAAAAGCAAAAGTAGTTTGTATGCAAGAATAACTCATCCTGCAAAGTTGACTTTTTATTATTTTTTTGTGTTAATGTACCCTTTTCCAGGTTATAAATAATTTTGGATTTTATAACCTTTAAGTTTTTATGATAGTCGAAAATTTAAGAAAAAAGATTTTTAAAAATTAGAGACGAGCAACTCCTACATTCATTTTTGTCTCTCGATTGGTGGGCAATCTGTGCCAACTAACAATTGTATGTTGTGGTGCTTTTTTTAACTTTGTTTGATTCACCATTTTCCCTGAGATTCCTACAGAGTTAATGAGGAATTTACACCTGCAAGATCTACTATCATCTAGCATATCATACTCTGATGAATGTTCAGAAGTGTTGTATTATAAACAAGTACTTTTTTTGAGGGAAGAGGATTTTAATTCTATCTGGAATATGTCACTGTTGTCTCCCCCATACTATTTTGAGAACTAAAAGAAGTGTGAAACAGCACCCTATTTGTCCTCACTTATTATTTTTTAATTATTAAAGTTGTTATTGATTACAAAGTTCATTCTACTTTTCCTCCAATAGCAGAAAAGCCCCTAGAGTTTCAACATGTTAGGGAATTGTTCAGAGGCTATAAGCTTAAAGTATTCATTCAGTTTTATGGAGCTGGGGAACATGATGAAAGCTAACTTTCAGAATTGAAAAGTTTTAAGTTTCCAAAATTTAAGAGATATAGGCAAGGCTTTGAAGTTGCAGTTAAGACAGATGACAGTCATAACACACATGCTGGAGTTTGGCACAAGGAATAAATTCAGTTGATTTGGTGAGAAGGGAGAGATCTGAGGAGAGAGCCTGGACTCAAAGATGCAAGGCCCTGTGGGGAGGAGAGAGAGACCCAAAGACAATGCCCTATGGGTGCAGACTTCAGCAGGGAGCTTATGGTGAGGCAGCTAGGGGATAGTGGGAGATCTATATAGGAAATCTCATCTGGGGAACATAAAGGCCTGGAGATCTTACCGTGATCCTGCAATTTTCATTTACTCTATACCATTGGACCATGAAAAGGGATGGCTCATCCCCTACAGCAGTGGCATCAATTCGAATCACTCAAAAAAGAAAATCCCTGCTGGGTGCATACCACAGATTAAGATCATCTATGTTGCATCTATATTGTAATCTGGGTGGGGTAGTGCATTGGTTTGACATCCCTCCTTCTAAAGAGTACAGCCTGAGCCTCCCTTCCTCCCCAGTCATAGGAATGGATTGGAGAAGGACGCAGCTACAGAGCATAGGGCTTGGCTAGGACGTTAGAGTTGGTGACCTGAGGTTAATGGAGGGATTAGGAGCAGCAGTCCACTTGATTTGAGGGCATGGGGTACCTAGACGCACAGGTCTAGGAGGCTGGAGGATGCTCAAAAGGAGGCATCATGAACTTTAGATGTCAGTACCCTGAAACAAAGCTCTGGTCAGTTCACTCTGGTTATAATCTGATAAATAGCATAGTTTTCCAAAGTCCACAAAACATAGACAAGGAAATCTACTGTTTAGTTGGTGCAGAAGGAATGACTAGTAGTCAAATGAGCAATAGAGGTATTGGTTTTTATGTGAGGTCTCCCCCTGGGTTTTCAATTTCTCTCTCTATAGGGAAATCAGCTCCATGAGGAGTTGTCTGCACCAAACACTGTACTTCCTGCCAGAGGCCTGATGAGACACCTGATGAATGGGATTTAGTTTCCACCTGCACCATGCATGGTGGAGGATTAGCAAAGAGCAGGAGGCCAGTCTCAAGACAGCCAAAGGTAAGAAAACATCCTAAATGTGGTAGAAGAATGGTCCAGAATCATGGAGATCCTGGGTTCAATTATCTAAAAGGGAGTTAAAGAATGCACAGATACTAGGAAGCCAAGGAAAGGCAGGGCAGTGAATCTTATTTAGTCAATGTGGAAGGAGGCACTAGGGTCAGGAGACTTTGAAAATAGGGGAACAGCTCTTCCCTTTAAATTGAATACTTTCTGGTGATGCCATCTTAGTTTGTGGCCTACTCAGTATCTAAAGTTAGGCGCAGGTGAATCAAATTTCAGTAGGGAAATGGTAAGTGCATGTCCGCATTCTAGAATGGCAATGGGAGTATAAGGGTAGAAAATCCAAGCATGTGTCTCAACTTGAAAAAAAACACTGGTGGTAGGAGGAGGTTTTCAACCCTGCCTACGAGTGGAAGCCATGGTTTGGAAAGGAGGCCTTGAAGAAGTGTGAGCAACTATTCCAGCAAAGGCATTAAAATTACATTAGGATATAGCATTCCTTCCCCTTGGGGGAATTAATGGATTGTCCGTCTAGGGGGATTAGAGGAGTGTGGATTGTTGCCCACAACCTATGACATCTACTCAGAAAAAAATTCAAGTAATGTACTCCCTAGATGAAGACAAGACATATCTGTCTTTGTTTCCTCGTCTCTATTATATACACAGATGATGTGTGGTAAATTCTTTGTGGTAGCTAATCAAATAAGTTGATGAATATATTTGCAAAAATCCTCTCAAAAGGGTGTGACAGAATTTCACAGAATATATAAGCCAGAACTTTCTAGTTCTGGCTTAGTGGTCAAGGGATCACCTTGGGATGAGCCAATTTTATTATAAATTTTATAACCCTTTATTTTCCCTAAGAGTAGAAAGGACTCCATGTTGATCTGAGGCAAATTATTTTCTTTGTGAATAAGGAACATAATAATCCTTTATTCTCATAACTGAGGATGGAGCATACTGGGAGCTGACAGGGCCCTAGGACTAAACCTTCCCCTATCCATTCCCTATCTTTAGAGAAAGGCAGAGAATGAAGAAAGAGAAAAGGGGACTAGGAAAAAAAAGCCTCACTTCCAAATCAGATTAGGACTGGGAAGTGAGGAGGACATAGACTCTTATCCAGCCATGTTCCTCAGGAACACCTAGTCTTTGTTTTGTATTTGTTGGTGTTTTTGGTGGGATATGGGGAGGCAATCAGGATTAGTTAAGTGACTTACCCAGGGTCATACAGCTAGTAAGTGTCTGAGGCTGGATTTGAACTCAGGTTCCCCTGACTGCAGAGCTAGTGCTCTAGCCACTAGGTCAGATAGCTCTGCCCCATCCCCCTGAAATACCTGGCCTTATGTACTATATTAGTTCACTGCAATTTTATAGCTACTTTATAACTACATAAATTGAAAGATTTGTTTATTACC